>NW_026800275.1:75000-78234 GCF_032191835.1 Heteronotia binoei | reverse complement strand
AGAGAGAGATAGAGAGTGAGAAAGATAGTGAGAGAGAGAGAAAGAATGAAAGAAAGAAAGAAAGAAAGAAAGAGAGAAAGGGATAGATAGATAGATAGATAGATAGATAGATAGATAGATAGATATAGATTGATAGATAGATAGATAGATAGATAGATAGAAAGATAGACAGATAGAGAGTGAGAGAGATAGTGCGAGAGAGAGAAAGAATGAAAGAAAGAAAGAAAGAAAGAAAGAGATTGGTAGAGAGAGAGAGAAAGAGATAGATAGATAGATAGATAGATAGATAGATAGAGAGTGAGAGAGATAGTGAGAGAGAGAGTGAGAGAGAGAGAAAGAATGAAAGAAAGAAAGAAAGAGATAGGTAGAGAGAGAGAAAGAAAGAAGAGAGATAGAGATAGATAGATAGATAGATATATAGATAGAGAGTTAGAGAGATAGTGAGAGAGAGAGAAAGAATGAAAGAAAGAAAGAGATAGGTAGAGAGAGAGAAAGAAAGAAAGAAAGAAAGAAAGAGATAGATAGATAGATAGATAGATAGATAGATAGATAGATAGAAAGATAGACAGATAGAGAGTGAGAGAGAGAGAAAGAATGAAAGAAAGAAAGAAAGAAAGAAAGAAAGAAAGAGATAGGTAGAGAGAGAGAGAAAGAGAGAAAGAGATAGATAGATAGATAGATAGATAGAGAGAGAGAGAGAGAGAGATAGAGAGTGAGAGAGATAGTGAGAGAGAGAGAGAGAATGAAAGAAAGAAAGAAAGAGATAGGTAGAGAGAGAGAGAGAAAGAAAGAAAGAGATAGATAGTTAGATAGATAGATAGATAGATAGAGAGATAGAAAGATAGAGAGATAGAGAGTGAGAAAGATAGTGAGAGAGAGAGAAAGAATGAAAGAAAGAAAGAAAGAAAGAGAGAAAGAGATAGATAGATAGATAGATAGATAGATAGATAGATAGATAGATAGATAGATAGACAGACAGATAGATAGATAGATAGATAGACAGACAGACAGATAGAGAGTGAAAGAGATAGTGCGAGAGAGAGAAAGAATGAAAGAAAGAAAGAAAGAGATAGGTAGAGAGAGAGAGAAAGAGATAGATAGATAGATAGATAGATAGAAAGATAGATAGATAGAGAGTTAGAGAGATAGTGAGAGAGAGAGAAAGAATGAAAGAAAGAAAGAAAGAGATAGGTAGAGAGAGAGAAAGAAAAAAAGAAAGAGATAGATAGATAGATAGATAGATAGATAGATAGAAAGATAGACAGATAGAGAGTGAGAGAGATAGTGAGAGAGAGAGAAAGAATGAAAGAAAGAAAGAAAGAAAGAGAGAAAGGGATAGATAGATAGATAGATAGATAGATAGATAGATAGATAGATAGAAAGATAGACAGATAGAGAGTGAGAGAGATAGTGCGAGAGAGAGAAAGAATGAAAGAAAGAAAGAGATAGGTAGAGAGAGAGAGAAAGAGATAGATAGATAGATAGATAGAGAGTGAGAGAGATAGTGAGAGAGAGAGTGAGAGAGAGAGAAAGAATGAAAGAAAGAAAGAAAGAAAGAAAGAGATAGGTAGAGAGAGAGAGAAAGAAAGAAAGAGAGAGAGAGATAGATAGATAGATAGAGAGTTAGAGAGATAGTGAGAGAGAGAGAAAGAATGAAAGAAAGAAAGAAAGAAAGAGATAGGTAGAGAGAGAGAAAGAAAGAAAGAAAGAGATAGATAGATAGATAGATAGATAGATAGATAGATAGATAGATAGATAGATAGATAGATAGATAGATAGATAGATAGAAAGATAGACAGATAGAGAGTGAGAGAGATAGTGCGAGAGAGAGAAAGAATGAAAGAAAGAAAGAAAGAAAGAGATAAGTAGAGAGAGAGAGAGAAAGAGAGAAAGAGACAGATAGACAGACAGACAGATAGATAGATAGATAGATAGATAGATAGATAGATAGATAGATAGATAGATAGATAGATAGATAGATAGATAGATAGATAGATAGATAGATAGGTAGAGAGATAGATAGATAGATAGATAGATAGATAGATAGATAGATAGATAGATAGATAGATAGATAGATAGATAGATAGATAGATAGATAGAGAGATAGAGAGTGAGAGAGATAGTGAGAGAGAGAAAGAATGAAAGAAAGAAAGAAAGAAAGAAAGAAAGAAAGAAAGAAAGAGATAGGTAGAGAGAGAGAGAGAAAGAAAGAGATAGATAGTTAGATAGATAGATAGATAGATAGATAGAGAGATAGAAAGATAGAGAGATAGAGAGTGAGAAAGATAGTGAGAGAGAGAGAAAGAATGAAAGAAAGAAAGAAAGAAAGAAAGAGAGAAAGGATAGATAGATAGATAGATAGATAGATAGATAGATAGATAGATAGATAGATAGATAGATAGATAGAAAGATAGACAGATAGAGAGTGAGAGAGATAGTGCGAGAGAGAGAAAGAATGAAAGAAAGAAAGAAAGAAAGAAAGAGATAGGTAGAGAGAGAGAGAAAGAGATAGATAGATAGATAGATAGATAGATAGATAGAGAGTGAGAGAGATAGTGAGAGAGAGAGTGAGAGAGAGAGAAAGAATGAAAGAAAGAAAGAAAGAAAGAGATAGGTAGAGAGAGAGAAAGAAAGAAAGAGAGAGAGAGATAGATAGATAGATAGATAGATAGATAGATAGATAGAGAGTTAGAGAGATAGTGAGAGAGAGAGAAAGAATGAAAGAAAGAAAGAGATAGGTAGAGAGAGAGAAAGAAAGAAAGAAAGAAAGAAAGAAAGAGATAGATAGATAGATAGATAGATAGATAGATAGATAGATAGATAGATAGATAGATAGATAGATAGAAAGATAGACAGATAGAGAGTGAGAGAGAGAGAAAGAATGAAAGAAAGAAAGAAAGAAAGAAAGAGATAGGTAGAGAGAGAGAGAAAGAGAGAAAGAGATAGATAGATAGATAGATAGATAGATAGATAGATAGATAGATAGAGAGATAGAAAGATAGAGAGATAGAGAGTGAGAAAGATAGTGAGAGAGAGAGAAAGAATGAAAGAAGAAAGAAGAAAGAGAGAAAGAGATAGATAGATAGATAGATAGATAGATAGATAGATAGACAGACAGATAGAGAGTGAGAGAGATAGTGCGAGAGAGAGAAAGAATGAAAGAAAGAAAGAGATAGGTAGAGAGAGAGAGAAAGAGATAGATAGATAGATAGATAGATAGATAGAGAGTGAGAG
>NW_026800275.1:50000-57500 GCF_032191835.1 Heteronotia binoei | reverse complement strand
AAAGAAAGAGATAGAAAGATAGATAGATAGATAGATAGATAGATAGATAGATAGATAGATAGATAGATAGATAGAAAGATAGACAGATAGAGAGTGAGAGAGATAGTGAGAGAGAGAGAAAGAATGAAAGAAAGAAAGAGATAGGTAGAGAGAGAGAGAAAGAGAGAAGAGATAGGTAGATAGATAGATAGATAGATAGATAGATAGATAGATAGATAGATAGATAGATAGATAGATAGATAGATAGATAGATAGAGAGTGAGAGAGATAGTGCGAGAGAGAGAAAGAATGAAAGAAAGAAAGAAAGAAAGAAAGAAAGAGATAGGTAGAGAGAGAGAGAAAGAGATGGATAGATAGATAGATAGATAGAGAGTGAGAGAGTGAGAGAGAGAGTGAGAGAGAGAGAAAGAATGAAAGAAAGAAAGAAAGAGATAGGTAGGAGAGAGAGAAAGAAGGAAAGAAAGAAAGAGATAGATAGATAGATAGATAGATAGATAGATAGATAGATAGATAGATAGATAGTTAGATAGATAGATAGAAAGATAGACAGATAGAGAGTGAGAGAGATAGTGAGAGAGAGAGAAAGAATGAAAGAAAGAAAGAAAGAGATAGGTAGAGAGAGAGAGAGAAAGAGAGAAAGAGATAGATAGATAGATAGATAGATAGATAGATAGATAGATAGATAGATAGATAGATAGATAGATAGATAGATAGACAGACAGACAGACAGACAGACAGACAGATAGATAGATAGATAGATAGATAGATAGATAGATAGTGAGAGAGATAGTGAGAGAGAGCAAAAGAATGAAAGTAAGAAAGAAAGAAGGAGATAGGTAGATAGATAGATAGATAGATAGATAGATAGATAGATAGATAGATAGATAGATAGATAGATAGATAGATAGATAGATAGAGAGTGAGAGAGTGAGAGAGATAGTGAGAGAGAGAGATAGAATGAATGAAAGAAAGAAAGAGATAGGTAGAGAGAAAGAGAAAGAAAGAAAGAGAGAGATAGATAGATAGATAGATAGATAGATAGATAGATAGATAGATAGATAGATAGATAGATAGATAGATAGATAGATAGATAGATAGAAAGATAGATAGATAGATAGAGAGTTAGAGAGATAGTGAGAGAGAGAGAAAGAATGAAAGAAAGAAAGAAAGAGATAGGTAGAGAGAGAGAAAGAAAGAAAGAAAGAGATAGATAGATAGATAGATAGATAGATAGATAGACAGACAGACAGACAGACAGACAGACAGACAGATAGATAGATAGATAGATAGATAGATAGATAGATAGATAGATAGATAGATAGATAGATAGATAGTGAGAGAGATAGTGAGAGAGAGCGAAAGAATGAAAGTAAGAAAGAAAGAAGGAGATAGGTAGATAGATAGATAGATAGATAGATAGATAGATAGAGAGTGAGAGAGTGAGAGAGAGAGAGAGATAGATAGATAGATAGATAGATAGATAGATAGATAGATAGATAGATAGATAGATAGATAGAAAGATAGATAGAGAGTTAGAGAGATAGTGAGAGAGAGAGAAAGAATGAAAGAAAGAAAGAAAGAGATAGATAGAGAGAGAGAAAGAAAGAAAGAAATAGATAGATAGATAGATAGATAGATAGATAGATAGATAGATAGATAGATAGATAGATAGATAGATAGATAGATAGATAGATAGATAGATAGATAGATAGAAAGATAGACAGATAGAGAGTGAGAGAGATAGTGAGAGAGAGAGAAAGAATGAAAGAAAGAAAGAAAGAGATAGGTAGAGAGAGAGAGAGAGAAAGAGAGAAAGAGATAGATAGATAGATAGATAGATAGATAGATAGATAGATAGATAGATAGATAGATAGATAGAAAGATAGACAGATAGAGAGTGAGAGAGATAGTGCGAGAGAGAGAAAGAATGAAAGAAAGAAAGAAAGAGATAGGTAGAGAGAGAGAGAGAAAGAGAGAAAGAGATAGATAGATAGATAGATAGATAGATAGATAGATAGATAGATAGATAGATAGATAGATAGATAGATAGATAGATAGATAGATAGATAGATAGAAAGATAGACAGATAGAGAGTGAGAGAGATAGTGCGAGAGAGAGAAAGAATGAAAGAAAGAAAGAAAGAGATAGGTAGAGAGAGAGAGAGAAAGAAAGAAAGAGATAGATAGTTAGATAGATAGATAGATAGATAGATAGATAGAGAGATAGAAAGATAGTGAGAGAGAGAGTGAGAATGAAAGAAAGAAAGAAAGAAAGAGAGATAGATAGATAGATAGATAGATAGATAGATAGATAGATAGATAGATAGATAGATAGATAGACAGAGAGTGAGAGAGATAGTGAGAGAGAGAGAAAGAATGAAAGAAAGAAAGAAAGAAAGAGATAGGTAGAGAGAGAGAGAAAGAAAGAAAGAGAGAGAGAGAGAGAGATAGATAGATAGATAGATAGATAGATAGATAGATAGATAGAGAGTTAGAGAGATAGTGAGAGAGAGAGAAGGAATGAAACAAAGAAAGAAAGAAAGAAAGAGATAGGTAGAGAGAGAGAAAGAAAGAAAGAGATAGAAAGATAGATAGATAGATAGATAGATAGATAGATAGATAGATAGATAGATAGATAGATAGATAGAAAGATAGACAGATAGAGAGTGAGAGAGATAGTGAGAGAGAGAGAAAGAATGAAAGAAAGAAAGAGATAGGTAGAGAGAGAGAGAAAGAGAGAAAGAGATAGGTAGATAGATAGATAGATAGATAGATAGATAGATAGATAGATAGATAGATAGATAGATAGATAGATAGATAGATAGAGAGTGAGAGAGATAGTGCGAGAGAGAGAAAGAATGAAAGAAAGAAAGAAAGAAAGAAAGAAAGAGATAGGTAGAGAGAGAGAGAAAGAGATGGATAGATAGATAGATAGATAGAGAGTGAGAGAGTGAGAGAGAGAGTGAGAGAGAGAGAAAGAATGAAAGAAAGAAAGAAAGAGATAGGTAGAGAGAGAGAAAGAAGGAAAGAAAGAAAGAGATAGATAGATAGATAGATAGATAGATAGATAGATAGTTAGATAGATAGATAGAAAGATAGACAGATAGAGAGTGAGAGAGATAGTGAGAGAGAGAGAAAGAATGAAAGAAAGAAAGAAAGAGATAGGTAGAGAGAGAGAGAGAAAGAGAGAAAGAGATAGATAGATAGATAGATAGATAGATAGATAGATAGATAGATAGATAGATAGATAGATAGACAGACAGACAGACAGACAGACAGACAGACAGATAGATAGATAGATAGATAGATAGATAGATAGATAGATAGTGAGAGAGATAGTGAGAGAGAGCAAAAGAATGAAAGTAAGAAAGAAAGAAGGAGATAGGTAGATAGATAGATAGATAGATAGATAGATAGATAGATAGATAGATAGATAGAGAGTGAGAGAGTGAGAGAGATAGTGAGAGAGAGAGATAGAATGAATGAAAGAAAGAAAGAGATAGGTAGAGAGAAAGAGAAAGAAAGAAAGAGAGAGATAGATAGATAGATAGATAGATAGATAGATAGATAGATAGATAGATAGATAGATAGATAGATAGATAGATAGAAAGATAGATAGATAGAGAGTTAGAGAGATAGTGAGAGAGAGAGAAAGAATGAAAGAAAGAAAGAAAGAGATAGGTAGAGAGAGAGAAAGAAAGAAAGAAAGAGATAGATAGATAGATAGATAGATAGATAGATAGACAGACAGACAGACAGACAGACAGACAGACAGACAGACAGATAGATAGATAGATAGATAGATAGATAGATAGATAGATAGATAGATAGATAGATAGTGAGAGAGATAGTGAGAGAGAGCGAAAGAATGAAAGTAAGAAAGAAAGAAGGAGATAGGTAGATAGATAGATAGATAGATAGATAGATAGAGAGTGAGAGAGTGAGAGAGAGAGAGAGATAGATAGATAGATAGATAGATAGATAGATAGATAGATAGATAGATAGATAGATAGAAAGATAGATAGAGAGTTAGAGAGATAGTGAGAGAGAGAGAAAGAATGAAAGAAAGAAAGAAAGAGATAGATAGAGAGAGAGAAAGAAAGAAAGAAATAGATAGATAGATAGATAGATAGATAGATAGATAGATAGATAGATAGATAGATAGATAGATAGAAAGATAGACAGATAGAGAGTGAGAGAGATAGTGAGAGAGAGAGAAAGAATGAAAGAAAGAAAGAAAGAGATAGGTAGAGAGAGAGAGAGAGAAAGAGAGAAAGAGATAGATAGATAGATAGATAGATAGATAGATAGATAGATAGATAGATAGATAGATAGATAGATAGATAGATAGATAGATAGATAGATAGAAAGATAGACAGATAGAGAGTGAGAGAGATAGTGCGAGAGAGAGAAAGAATGAAAGAAAGAAAGAAAGAGATAGGTAGAGAGAGAGAGAAAGAGATAGATAGATAGATAGATAGATAGATAGATAGATAGATAGATAGATAGATAGATAGATAGATAGATAGATAGATAGATAGATAGTGAGAGAGATAGTGAGAGAGAAAGTGAGAGAGAGAGAAAGAATGAAAGAAAGAAAGAAAGAAAGAAAGAGATAGGTAGAGAGAGAGAGAAAGAAAGAAAGAGAGAGATAGATAGATAGATAGATAGATAGATAGATAGAGAGTTAGAGAGATAGTGATAGAGAGAGAAAGAATGAAAGAAAGAAAGAAAGAAAGAGATAGGTAGAGAGAGAGAAAGAAAGAAAGAAAGAAAGGAAGAAAGAAAGAAAGAAAGAAAGAGATAGATAGATAGATAGATAGATAGATAGATAGATAGATAGATAGATAGATAGATAGACAGATAGAGAGATAGTGAGAGAGAGAGAAAGAATGAAAGAAAGAAAGAAAGAGATAGGTAGAGAGAGAGAGAGAAAGAGATAGATAGATAGATAGATAGATAGATAGATAGACAGACAGACAGACAGACAGACAGACAGACAGACAGACAGACAGACAGACAGACAGATAGATAGATAGATAGATAGATAGATAGATAGTGAGAGAGATAGTGAGAGAGAGCAAAAGAATGAAAGTAAGAAAGAAAGAAGGAGATAGGTAGATAGATAGATAGATAGATAGATAGATAGATAGATAGATAGATAGATAGATAGATAGATAGATAGATAGATAGATAGATAGATAGATAGATAGACAGACAGATAGAGAGTGAGAGAGATAGTGCGAGAGAGAGAAAGAATGAAAGAAAGAAAGAAAGAAAGAAAGAGATAGGTAGAGAGAGAGAGAAAGAGATAGATAGATAGATAGATAGATAGATAGATAGATAGATAGATAGATAGATAGATAGATAGATAGAGAGTGAGAGAGTGAGAGAGATAGTGAGAGAGAGAGAAAGAATGAATGAAAGAAAGAAAGAGATAGGTAGAGAGAAAGAGAAAGAAAGAAAGAGAGAGATAGATAGATAGATAGATAGATAGATAGATAGATAGATAGATAGAGAGTGAGAGAGATAGTGAGAGAGAGGGAAAGAATGAAAGAAAGAAAGAGATAGGTAGAGAGAAAGAGAAAGAAAGAAAGAGAGAGATAGATAGATAGATAGATAGATAGATAGAGAGTGAGAGAGATAGTGAGAGAGAGAGAAAGAATGAAAGAAAGAAAGAGATAGGTAGAGAGAGAGAAAGAAAGAAAGAAAGAAAGAGATAGATAGATAGATAGATAGATAGATAGATAGATAGATAGACAGATAGAGAGTGAGAGAGAGAGAAAGAATGAAAGAAAGAAAGAAAGAGATAGGTAGAGAGAGAGAGAAAGAGAGAAAGAGATAGATAGATAGATAGATAGAGAGAGAGAGAGAGAGAGAGAGAGAGAGAGAGAGAGATAGTGAGAGAGAGAGAAAGAATGAAAGAATGAAAGAAAGAAAGAAAGAAAGAGATAGGTAGAGAGACAGAGAGAAAGAAAGAAAGAGATAGATAGTTAGATAGATAGATAGAGAGATAGAGAGATAGAAAGATAGAGAGATAGAGAGTGAGAAAGATAGTGAGAGAGAGAGAAAGAATGAAAGAAAGAAAGAAAGAAAGAAAGAAAGAGAGAAAGAGATAGATAGATAGATAGATAGATAGATAGATAGATAGATAGACAGATAGAGAGTGAGAGAGATAGTGAGAGAGAGAGAAAGAATGAAAGAAAGAAAGAAAGAAAGAGATAGGTAGAGAGATAGAGAAAGAAAGAAAGAGAGAGAGAGATAGATAGATAGATAGATAGATAGATAGATAGATAGAGAGTTAGAGAGATAGTGAGAGAGAGAGAAAGAATGAAAGAAAGAAAGAAAGAGATAGGTAGAGAGAGAGAAAGAAAGAAAGAAAGAGATAGATAGATAGATAGATAGATAGATAGATAGATAGATAGATAGAAAGATAGACAGATAGAGAGTGAGAGAGATAGTGAGAGAGAGAGAAAGAATGAAAGAAAGAAAGAGATAGGTAGAGAGAGAGAGAGAAAGAGAGAAAGAGATAGATAGATAGATAGATAGACAGACAGACAGACAGACAGACAGACAGACAGACAGATAGATAGATAGATAGATAGATAGATAGATAGTGAGAGAGATAGTGAGAGAGAGCGAAAGAATGAAAGTAAGAAAGAAAGAAGGAGATAGGTAGATAGATAGATAGATAGATAGATAGATAGATAGATAGATAGATAGATAGATAGATAGATAGACAGACAGATAGAGAGTGAGAGAGAGTGCGAGAGAGAGAAAGAATGAAAGAAAGAAAGAAAGAGATAGGTAGAGAGAGAGAGAAAGAGAAAGATAGATAGATAGATAGATAGATAGATAGATAGATAGATAGATAGATAGATAGATAGTGAGAGAGATAGTGAGAGAGAAAGTGAGAGAGAGAGAAAGAATGAAAGAAAGAAAGAAAGAAAGAAAGAGATAGGTAGAGAGAGAGAGAAAGAAAGAAAGAGAGAGATAGATAGATAGATAGATAGATAGATAGATAGATAGATAGAGAGTTAGAGAGATAGTGATAGAGAGAGAAAGAATGAAAGAAAGAAAGAAAGAAAGAGATAGGTAGAGAGAGAGAAAGAAAGAAAGAAAGAAAGGAAGAAAGAAAGAAAGAAAGAAAGAGATAGATAGATAGATAGATAGATAGATAGATAGATAGATAGATAGATAGATAGACAGATAGAGAGATAGTGAGAGAGAGAGAAAGAATGAAAGAAAGAAAGAAAGAGATAGGTAGAGAGAGAGAGAGAAAGAGATAGATAGATAGATAGATAGATAGATAGATAGACAGACAGACAGACAGACAGACAGACAGACAGACAGACAGACAGACAGACAGACAGATAGATAGATAGATAGATAGATAGTGAGAGAGATAGTGAGAGAGAGCAAAAGAATGAAAGTAAGAAAGAAAGAAGGAGATAGGTAGATAGATAGATAGATAGATAGATAGATAGATAGATAGATAGAT
>NW_026800275.1:12500-17500 GCF_032191835.1 Heteronotia binoei | reverse complement strand
GGCGGAGCAGCGGTACAGAAGTATGCTGGGCGACGGGGCAAGCGGAGACGGAGACGACGACCAGGGCGAAGGTCCAGAACCGCGAGGCGGGGACGACCCGGTCCGGAGCCTCCGCAACGACCTGTTCGACTATGTACGGGAAATTCACAACGACGTACACGCCTCCCGAGTTATGATGGCCGAGGAGATACAACAGAACCTAGGCGCGATCTACGACCAGCTCCGCACCTTGCAGACGGCGGTCCTGGGGATCCCCGTGGGAGGGCTGCCGCTGGGGCAACCGCCCGTGGCTCCACCGGCCCCGCTGGCTCCCGCGCCGCCGGTGGTGCCCGCTCCAGCCCCACCGGCCCCACAACCAGTGGCGCCTCCGGCCCCGGGGGCCCCCGCGCCGCCGGTCCCAGCGCCTCCGGCGCCGCCAGTTCCGGCGCCCCCGGCGGTCCCCGTGCCCGCACCGCCAGCGCCGCCGGCCCCAGCTGCACCAGCCCTGCCGGCCCTGCCGGCCCCGGTGCCCCAACCCGCGGCACCCCCGGCCGCAGGGGGGGGGGAGAGAGCTGAAAATTACATTCGACGGGAGCCCAGAGGACGTGGAGTACTTCACCATACAGTGCGACACGTTCTTTACCCACTGGGGTGCGGACTACCCGACCGAAGCCAGCCGAGTGTACCACATTGCGTCCCGACTGAGAGGTCCAGCCCGCAAATGGTACGTCGGGCTGTTCACCGCGAGGAAGCCCGAGCTAGCAACCGTAGCGGGGTTCCTGCACGCCATGCTCCGCCAGTACGGCGACCCGCTCCGCGAGGAGAAAGCCATCGCAGCCCTCCAGCGCATCGAACAAGGCAACCGATCCATTCGCGAGTATGCCACGGAGTTCCTGGGCTACTGCGCGGCAGTGAGAGGGTGGAACGAGATTATGAAATATACTGCTTTTTGTAACGGGCTGAACCCGAACGTCCTCGACCGCTGCTACAGCCACGGGCGACCCGACACCTTGGTCGGGTGGATCCAGCTAGCCGGAGAGGTCGAGACCAACATCCAGCACGTGGGGCTTCGCCGACAGCAACTGGCGAAGAAGGGGTTGAAATCCACACCCACCAAGGCGGAGGGGCGACGGGCCCCGACAACCTCGACCCCCACCACTGCCCGAAAGTGTTACCGGTGCGGCGACCCGGACCACCTCGCCTCCAACTGCCCAGCCAAAGCGGGGTTCACCCCGCCGACAGCCAGGCCAACCGCATCGGGGCCCAAGAAGAAAAAGAGTAATCGGCCGAAAGAGCCCGGACGGGGCTCCGTCGCCACCACCTTGGCGACTGACGAGGATTTTACCGCCGAACCAGAAACCGTGGAAGAATCGACCGGGGAGTCGGACGACACCGAGTCGGCGGGAAACGACAACGACCTGCTTTAATGGGTGCCGCGAAGCAGGTCCAGCAACAGCCGGCACTCCTCACGGTGAGAGCCACTGGGGGTTTATTGTTTATGGCCGTAACCCTTCTCAACCCGAACCTAAAACGGTTCATGCATGCCCGAGCACTAATCGACTCGGGGTGCAACCGGGACTTAATCACCCCCCGCCTAGTAGAGGCGCTAGGATTAGCCACGTCCCCCCTCCCGCTACCCATGCTTTTCCAGCAGATGGACGGGGGGCCTATGAGGGGAGAGCCATGTAAGCTAGAAACGCAGGCGGTCCCCGTTGGGACCGAAGAGCATTGGGGGATCGAAACTTTTGTAATTGCCCCCTCTTGCTCGTTCGATGTGGTGATGGGCTCGGGTTGGCTCGCCCGCCACCAGCCAGACATAAGGTGGGAGGAGCAGATCGTCCGATTCCCGGACTGGAGGTGCGAACACCACCATTGGCGCCCCGAATGGGGGCCGCATCCGCCTCCCCGGAATGAGCGAGCCTGCCTCACCCTCGAGGAGGTCGCCTCGATCCCCAAAGAATACCGGGACTTAAAACTGGCCTTTAGTGAGAAGGAGGCGGATGAGTTACCACCTCACCGCCCCACGGACTGTGCAATCGAACTGATCCCGGGGCAGCAACTGCCAAAAGCGAAACTGTACTCCATGGGTTGGGCGGAGAAAGCGGAACTCCGCAAATTTTTGGACAAAAACCTGAAGCGGGGGTTCATACGACCGGCAACAGCCCCCCATGCCGCCCCCGTCCTCTTCAGAAAGAAAAAGGATGGGTCGCTTAGACTTTGCACAGATTTTCGCTCGATAAACGGGATTTCGATGTCTAATGCCTACCCGATCCCATTGATTAAGGACCTATTGAATACTGTGGCCACAGGGAAAATATTCACAAAACTCGACCTCCGAGACGCGTACTTCCGAGTCCGCATCAGGGAGGGGGACGAGTGGAAGACCGCGTTCAATACCCCGCTAGGACAATTTGAGTACTTGGTTATGCCTTTCGGGCTACAGGGGGCCCCTGGGGTATTCATGAACTTTATCAACGAGGTTCTGCGAGAGTTCCTGTTTAAGGGGGTGGTGGTGTACCTTGATGACATCATTATCTATTCGCCAGATCTCAAGTCACATGTACCACTAGTCAGAAAAGTGTTGAGCACCCTGTGCAAGCACAAGTTGTATGCCAAACTATCAAAATGTGAATTTCACAAGACTGAACTAGACTATCTAGGCTTCCGAGTATCGGGGGAAGGGTTGTCAATGGACCCAGCAAAGGTTCAAGCGGTGCTAGACTGGGAGCCCCCACGAACCCGCAAACAGCTCCAAAGTTTTCTCGGGTTCGCAAATTTTTACCGCGACTTCATAAAGGGGTTCGCCACCATCATGTTACCCCTTACGGAGCTCCTTAAAACAAAAGGGAAGGGGGCAGAGGCAAAAAAGCCGGGCGCGCGCCTAACGTGGACGCCCGAGTGTCAAAAAGCCTTTACAGAATTGAAACGCCTCTTCACCTCGGAGCCCGTGTTGGCCCACCCTGACGAGTTAAAACCTTTCGTGGTTCAATGTGATGCTTCCGACGCCGCCGTCGGAGCCATATTAATGCAAAGGGGGGACAACGGGGTTCTGCGCCCCTGCGCCTACATTTCACGAAAGTTCTCGAACGAGCAGAAAAATTGGTCAGTGTGGGACAAGGAGGCTTTTGCAGTCATGTTTGCCTTGAAAACCTGGCGCTCCTGGCTTGAAGGGGCCAGAGTCCCATTTGAAATCTGGACTGACCACAAAAATCTCGAGGCATTGACCGGGCGCCGCAAAATGACTGCAAAACAAATCCGGTGGGCTGGGTTTTTCGCCAAATTCGACTTTGTACTGAAACACATCCCAGGTACCAAGAATTTCTTGGCGGACGCCCTCTCCCGCCTGCCACAGCACGAGAGCCTCCGCGAGGAGGTGGTGGACTCCCTTATCCCCCCTTCGGCCATCGCGGGGGGGGTCACCACCCGCTCCGGGAAGAGGATCGGCCCCCCGGAGCCAGACCTCTTGTCTCAGTTAGTTGCGGAGACTGCTCGGGAAGCAGACCAACCACCGAACCTCCGTAAAAGCGAGGACGGCCTCCTGTTGCACAACGAAAAGATCTATGTGCCCTCCTCCCTCCGCAAGCAGATTTTAGAGCATTGTCATTCCAGCCGCCTGGCGGGCCATTTCGGCTATGTCAAAACCCTCAACCTCCTTACCCGACAGTTTTGGTGGCCTAGGCTCAAAAGAGACGTCTCCGAATTCGTCCTCTCATGTCCCACCTGTCTGATGGCTAAACGAAGAGGGGGTAAACCTCCCGGCCACCTAGTGCCCCTCCCAACAGCCACCCGGCCTTGGTCGGTAGTGTCTATGGATTTCATTGTGGAGCTCCCGCCGTCGCAGGGCAAAACTGTTGTTTTGGTAGTGGTCGATACATTCTCCAAACAAGCCCACTTCATCCCCTGCAAGCAGCTCCCCACGGCTAAAAAACTTGCCCAACTTTTCTTTACACACATTGTACGCCTACACTCGTTCCCAGACAAGGTCATTAGCGACCGCGGGACGCAGTTCGTTGCCAACTTCTGGCGGGAGTTTTGCAAACTTGCGGGTATTGAGCAGGGCCTCAGCTCAGCCTACCACCCCCAGTCGGACGGACAGACGGAGAGGGTTAATAGCCTTCTAGAACAGTACCTCCGCTGTTTCATTAACTTCCAACAGTCCAACTGGGTGGACCTACTCCCATTCGCTGAATACGGCTACAACAACAGCCTTCACAGCTCTACTAAAACCTCTCCTTTCCAAATCATAAATGGCTATGAGGGCAAGCCTTTCCCAACGCTTCCCCTCCCTGCCACCCCCTCAGAACCCACATCGTGCCAACAATGGTGGGAAGGCCTTCGGGAGAGCTGGAAGGGAATTCAGGAGAACCTGGAGGAAGCGAAAAAGGCTTACAAAAAACAGTTTGATAAAAAACACTCTCCTGAATGGGAATTGAGAGTGGGAGACACTGTCTTTTTGTCCACAAAAAACCTCCCCCTTCCTCAGCCCTGCCGCAAACTTGCGTTGAAGTTTCTTGGGCCTTTTAGGATCAAACGAGTAATCAATAAGGTGACTGCAGAACTCGAGCTGCCCAAGTCTCTAAGCAAAATCCATCCTGTTTTTCATTGCAGCTTACTCCGGAAAGACCCTGGTGCCACGTCCTTCCATCCCAGGGCTCCGCCGCCCCCTCCGACGACAGTGAGGGGTCAGAGTCACCATGAAGTCCACGAAATCCTGGACTCCAAAGTCAAACGGGGGAAACTGTATTACTTAATCAGGTGGAAGCACTTCCCCCCGAGCTGTGATGAATGGGTCGAATCTCAGAACGTAGCTGCGCCGCAATTGTTAAAAAAGTTTCACCTGCTGTACCCGCACAAGCCCAAGCCGCCACCCCCCGGGGGAGGGCGCTTAGGGGGGGCAGTATGTCAGAACTTGTAACTTTATTATTGCTAGCTTAATGTAGAACCAGTATAATTGATGGTTGGCAAGTATGCATAGAGTGGACCTGAGCGTTGAACCAGACCGACCCCATATTGTAACCTTT
>NW_026800274.1:0-56923 GCF_032191835.1 Heteronotia binoei | reverse complement strand
CCCAGCCAATATGGCCAATGGCTGGGGCTGATGGGAGTTGTAGGCAAAAAAAAACATCTGGAGAGCTACTGCTGGCCACCCCTGCTCTAGAGGACAGCCCTTCAAGTCCTTGAAGATGGGGATCCTTTCACCTCTCAGCCTCAAAACAAGTCATGTCCTCTTTTTTGTGCGTCTCTGTCCTCTTTTGGGCCGTTTTAAAGAAAGCTGATAGCAGGGTTATTTCAAGTGGAATTGTCACAGTGATCCCTTGTTTGGAGTAATCAAGTCAGGATATCTGTCGTCGCTTTTGCTTTTCAAAATACAGCAACGCTGCTTTCGAGTCCAACCAGGAGGATTCGGGATGAGCCAAGGGCGCTCAGAGGCTGGAAATGAAAAACCTTCTTGCTTCCATCGGTCTGAGGCGCACGTGTCCAAGCCTTGTATATGGGGGGGGGGGGGCAGAAATTGAAATATTTCCTCCGCTGACCCCCACGATGGGCTGAATGCCCTCAAACGGGCTGCCAATTTGATTCTGGACGCAACTCAAAAAAACTGGTACTTCCTTTGGGGGAAAAAATGCTGCTGAGTCTTTAAAGGACTGTCTTCTGCGATATCAACCTGCCTGGCAGGTACGATCAGCTGCTCTCACCTGCAGAAGTCAAGTGAAACAATGCCCTCCATAGAATCATAGAGCTGCAAAACCCTCCGTAGAATCATAGAGCTGCAAAACCCTCCATAGAATCATAGAGCTGCAAAACCCTCCATAGAATCATAGAGCTGCAAAACCCTCCACAGAATCCTAGAGCTGCAAAACCCTCCACAGAATCCTAGAGCTGCAAAACCCTCCATAGAATCATAGAGCTGCAAAACCCTCCATAGAATCATAGAGCTGCAAAGCCCTCCACAGAATCATAGAGCTGCAAAGCCCTCCACAGAATCATAGAGCTGCAAAGCCCTCCATAGAATCATAGAGCTGCAAAACCCTCCACAGAATCATAGAGCTGCAAAACCCTCCATAGAATCATAGAGATGCAAACCCCTCCACAGAATCATAGAGCTGCAAAACCCTCCATAGAATCATTGAGCTGCAAAGCCCTGCACAGAATCATAGAGCTGCAAAACCCTCCACAGAATCATAGAGCTGCAAAGCCCTCCACAGAATCATAGAGCTGCAAAGCCCTCCACAGAATCATAGAGCTGCAAAGCCCTCCATAGAATCATAGAGCTGCAAAACCCTCCACAGAATCATAGAGCTGCAAAACCCTCCATAGAATCATAGTGATGCAAAGCCCTCCACAGAATCACAGAGCTGCAAAACCCTCCATAGAATCATAGAGCTGCAAAGCCCTGCACAGAATCATAGAGCTGCAAAGCCCTCCATAGAATCATAGAGCTGCAAAACCCTCCATAGAATCCTAGAGATGCAAAACCCTCCACAGAATCCTAGAGCTGCAAAACCTCCATAGAATCATAGAGCTGCAAAGCCCTCCACAGAATCATAGAGCTGCAAAGCCCTCCATAGAATCAGAGCTGCAAAACCCTCCATAGAATCATAGAGATGCAAAGCCCTCCACAGAATCATAGAACTGCAAAACCCTCCATAGAATCATAGAGATGCAAAGCCCTGCACAGAATCATAGAGCTGCAAACCCTTCCATAGAATCATAGAGCTGCAAAACCCTCCGTAGAATCATAGAGCTGTAAAACCCTCCGTAGAATCATAGAGCTGCAAAACCCTCCGTAGAATCATAGAGCTGCAAAGCCCTCCGTAGAATCATAGAGCTGCAAAGCCCTCCGTAGAATCATAGAGCTGCAGAGCCCTCCGTAGAATCATAGAGCTGCAGAGCCCTCCGTAGAATCATAGAGCTGCAGAGCCCTCCATAGAATCATAGAGCTGCAGAGCCCTCTATAGAATCATAGAGCTGCAAAGCCCTCCATAGAATCATAGAGCTGCAAAGCTCTCCATAGAATCATAGAGCTGCAAAGCCCTCCATAGAATCATAGAGCTGCAAAGCTCTCCATAGAATCATAGAGCTGCAGAGCCCTCTATAGAATCATAGAGCTGCAAAGCCCTCCATAGAATCATAGAGCTGCAAAGCTCTCCATAGAATCATAGAGCTGCAAAGCTCTCCATAGAATCAAAGAGCTGCAAAACCCTCAGCAGAATCATAGAGCTGCAAAGCCCACCGTAGAATCATAGAGCTGCAGAGCCCTCCATAGAATCATAGAGCTGCAGAGCCCTCTATAGAATCATAGAGCTGCAAAGCCCTCCATAGAATCATAGAGCTGCAAAGCTCTCCATAGAATCATAGAGCTGCAAAGCCCTCCATAGAATCATAGAGCTGCAAAGCTCTCCATAGAATCATAGAGCTGCAAAGCTCTCCATAGAATCAAAGAGCTGCAAAACCCTCAGCAGAATCATAGAGCTGCAAAGCCCACCGTAGAATCAAAGAGCTGCAAAGCCCTCCATAGAATCATAGAGCTACAAAACCTTCCATAGAATCATGGAGCTGCAAAACCCTCAATAGAATCCTTGAGCTGCAAAAGCCTCCATATAATCACAGAGCTGCAAAACCCTCCGTAGAATCATAGAGCTGTAAAACCGAAGTTGTACAGCAAAACTCGCACCTTGAGAGCCTTTAGAACGGTGGCCCCTTCGAAGCGTTCGTTGGGGGTGTGGGGCGAGGTCTTCCCTCTGTACCCATCGCCAGCCAGGATGATGCCCTTAAACAGAAGGAAGGGAGAGGGATGAGCTAAGAGGATTCTTAGGGACTCTTCTGTCTTTCTAGCTATCCCTTCCCTCCCCGCCCCCTCTTTCTCTCTCTCACACACACACACATACATGAACACACAAAGTTGCCTTCTACTGAATCAGCCCTACTGGTCCATCAAGGCCGGTGTTGTCTACTCACACCAGCAGGAGCCTTGCAAAGTGTCTCTAACAGCACTACAGCCTGTTCTTTCAACGAAATGAAATTCAAGTGACCCAATTGAGGATATTGTGCTTTGGTTACGTTACGAGAAGAGAATGATGAAAGGGTTGGAACACTTTCCCCATGAAGAAAGGTTGAAATGCTTGGGGTGCTTTAGCTTGGAGAAACGTCGACTGCGGGGTGACATGAGAGAGGTTGACAAGATTATGCATGGGATGGAGAAGGTAGAGAAAGAAGTCCTTTTCTCGCTATCTCACAATACAAGAACTCGTGGACTGAAGGGGCCATTGGCCTGATCCAACATGGCTTCTCTTATGTTCTTCTGTGACACAGAGTGTTGGACTGGATGTTGGGCCAATGGCCCATCCAGTCCAACACTCTGTGTCACAGAAGAACATAAGAGAAGCCCTGCTGGATCAGGCCAACGGCCCATCCAGTCCAACACTCTGTGCCACATAAGAGAAGCCATGTTGGATCAGGCCAGTGGCCCCTCCAGTCCAACACTCTGTGTCACACATACACACACACACTGTGGCTAATAGCCACTGATGGACCTCTGCTCCATATTTTTATCCAATCCCCTCTTGAAGCTGGCTATGCTTGTAGCCGCTGCCACCTCCTGTGGCAGTGAATTCCACATGTTAATCACCCTTTGGGTGAAGAAGTACTTCATTTTATCTGTTCTAACCTGACTGCTCAGCAATTTCATTGAATGCCCACGAGTTCTCGTATTGTGAGAAAGGGAGAAAAGAACTTCTTTCTCTACTTTCTCCATCCCATGCATAATCTTGCAAACCTCTATCACGTCACCCACCGCAGTCGACGTTCCTCCAAGCTAAAGAGCCCCAAGTGTTTTAACGGCACAGAAGGCTTCAAGAAAAGCTAAAGTAAAGGTAAAGGTAGTCCCCTGTGCAAGCACCAAGTCATTACCGACCCATGGGGTGACATCACAACACAACATTTTCTTGGCAGACCTTTTTTGTTAATGGAGTGGTTTGCCATTGCCTTCCCCAGTCATCTACACTTGACCTCCAGCACGCTGCGGGCTCCTTTTATCAACCTCAGAAGGACAGAAGGCTGAGTCAACCTTGTCTCAACCAAGCTGAATCCAGCTTCTGCCAGGATTTAATTATTATTTTTTTTAATTATACCCTGCCTTATCCTGCAAGTGGGCTCAGGACGGCTTACAACAATAAAAACAACATATTAAAAACCACATTATCAAACCAGGGGTGGAATTCTAGGAGGAGCTCCTTTGCATATTAGGCCACACACCCCTGATGTAGCCAATCCTGCAAAACCTTACAAGGCTCTTTTTCGTAAGCTCTTGGAGGACTGGCTACGTCAGGGCTGTGTGGCCTAACAGGCAAAGGAGCTCCTGCTAGAATTCCACCCCTGATCAAAATTAAAACAGCATCATAGAAACAGGTACTATCAAATCAGAGACAACACAGTAAAAAAATAGTTCAGACGTTGGCAGGAAAACCACGCAACAGCAGGTAGGCTGGTAGCTGTTGACACAACTGAAGCACCATGGTGACAAGGCGCTGTGGGGAGCGATGACTTTCAAACTCAGGTCATGAGCAGAGCTTGAATAGCAGTATTGCAGCTGACCACTCCATGCCACGGGGCACCTATCATGAAAAGGGGAAGACCCAACCAGAGGTGGATGGACTCCATCAAAGAAGCCATGAAGAAGAAGGAGAAGAAGAAGGAAAAGGAGAACAAGAACAAGAAGAAGAAGAAGAAAGAAGGAGAAGAAAAACAAAAAGAAAAAGAAGAAGAAAGGGGGAGAAAAAGGAGGAAGAGAAGAAGAAAGGAAGAGAAGGAGGAGAAGGAGAAGGAAAAGGAGAAGAAGAAGAAGAAGAAGAAGAAGAAGAAGAAGAAGAAGAAGAAAGGAGGAGGAGAAGTTAAAGGAGAAAAAGAAGAAGAAAGGAGGAAAGGAGAAGGAGAAGAAAAGAGAAGAAGGAGAGGAAGAAGAAAGGGGGAGAAAGAAGGAAAAGGAGAAGGAGAAGAAGAAAGAAGGAGGAGGAGAAAGGAGGAGAAGAAGAACAAGAAGAAGAAGAAAGAAGGAGGAGGAACAGAAGAAGAAAGGAAGAGAAGGAGGAAAAGGAAAAGGTGAAGAAGAAGAAAGAAGAAGAAGAAAGGAGAAGGAGGAGAAGAAGGAGAAGAAGAAGAAAGGAGGAGAAGGAAAAGGAGAAAAAGAAGAAGAACGGAGGAAAGGAGAAGGAGAAGAAAAGAGGAGAAGGAGAAGGAGAGGAAGAAGAAAGGAGGAGAAAGAGGAGAAGGAAAAGGAGAAGGAGAAAGAAGGAGGAGAAGAAGAAGAAAGGAAGAGAAGGAGGAAAAGGAAAAGGAGAAGAAGAAGAAAGAAGAAAGAAGAAGAAGAAAGGAGAAGGAGGAGAAGAAGGAGAAGAAGAAGAAAGGAGGAGAAGGAAAAGGAGAAAAAGAAGAAGAAAGGAGGAAAGGAGAAGGAGAAGAAAAGAGGAGAAGGAGAAGGAGAGGAAGAAGAAAGGAGGAGAAAGAGGAGAAGGAAAAGGAGAAGGAGAAAGAAGGAGGAGAAGAAGAAGAAAGAAGGAGGAGAAAGGAGGAGAAGGAAAAGAAGAAAGGAGAAGTAGAAAACTGCAGATTTATACCCCGCCCTTCTCTTTGAATCAGAGACTCAGAGCAGCTTACACACTATCTGCCCCGGGGCTGCAACTAGCTTTGCCTTTTTTGTGCGGCAAACAGAAACCAGTTTTTTGAGCATCTTGTCTGCTGCGCGAAAGAGGCGGAGCGAGTTGCAGCCCTGGGGCAGAGTGTGAAATCTGACGAAGCCCTGCAGACAAAAGGAGCGTGAGAGCGGCATTAGGGTAGTGGGAAATCGGTCTAAGAGATATACTTAGGGACCAAAGCAGGATTCCTTGAGAATGGAAGCTTTCTTCCGGGGTGGGCGCATATCCATGACCAGGTACCCAGCCCCCCTCAATATGTGGACCCCAGTGAATATCAGGGATATCAAGGTAGGAATTCCATGAGCAAAGAGCATTTGTAGCTTTGCAAAATTCACAGATATTGGACTGCCGGTGACTCACATTGGCAATCTGGTGCAATTCCCGGCATTCCTTCTCCGAGATCACGTTGTCTAGCAGCACCCGCTGGGTCCCATTCAGCTGCTCTGAGTTATGGACAAATTTCACGTCACTGTATAGGAGGGGACCCCCTAGAAAGAGAAACAGAAGAACCTTTGTAAGATCTTCCTGGTTGCACCGCACCCAGGGGCCATGGAATGATACAACATATCCTAGGAAGGTTTCCGTAAGAACATAAGAGAAGCCACGTTGGATCAGGCCAATGACCCATCCACTCCAACACTCTGTGTCACATAGTGGCCAAAAAACCCAGGTGTCATTGGGAGGTCCACCAGTGGGGCCAGGACACTAGAAGCCCTCCCACTCTTGCCCCCCCAAGCACCAAGAATGCAGAGCATCCCTGCCCCAGAAAGAGAGTTCCATCAATACTCTGTGGCTAATAGGCTTTGATGGAAGGGGGCACTCCATGAAATTGCTGAGCAGTCAGGTTAGAATGGATAAAAGGAAATATTTCTTCACCCACATGGAATTCACTGCCTTTCTAGGACAGCTCTGCGAGAACTATGGACTAACCTTCCAGCAGCTGCAAGTGGAGGAGTGGGGAATCAAACCCGGTTCTCCCAGGTAAGAGTCCGTGCACTTAACCACTACACCAAAGTGGCTCTCAGTTTGCATGGCCCTCCATTTGCAAGACCTGAGCAAGAAGGAGAAGGAGGAGGAGGAGGAGAAAGGAGGAGAAGAAGGAGAAGGAAAAGGAGAAGAAGAAGAAAGGAGAACAAGATGAAAAAGAAAGGAGGAGAAGGAGGAGGAGAAGAGGAGGTGGTGGCAGCTACATGCCTAGATGGCTTCAAGAGGGGATTGGATCACCATACGGAGCAGAGGTCCATCAGTGGCTATTAGCCACAGCGTATTGATGGAACTCTCTGTCTGGGGCAGTGATGCTCTGTAATATATATATATATATATTAGCCAGGCTACAGCTGGCCCTCTGTATTCTTGGTGCTTGTGGGGGGGGCACAGTGGGAGGGCTTCTAGACCCACTGATGGACCTCCTGATGGCACCTGGGTTTTTTGGCCACTGTGTGACACAGAGTATTGGACTGGATGGGCCCTTGGCCTAAACCAACATGGCTTCTCTTATGTTCTTATGTCTGGGGCAGTGATGCTCTGTCTTCTTGGTGCTTGGGGGGGGCAACAGGGGGAAGGCTTCTAGTGTCCTGGCCCCACTGGTGGACCTCCTGATGGCACCTGGTTGTTTTGTTGTTGTTGTTTTTGCCACTGCGTGACACAGAATGTTGGACTGGATGGTCCGTTGGTCTGATCCAACATGGCTTCTCTTCTGTTCTTTCTCAAAGAACTCCAAAAGATTGGCGAGGCAGGACTTCCCTTTGCAGAAGCCATGCTGATCCCCCCCCCCTCTGCAGGTCTTGTCCCTCTTTGTGCCTCACAATTTTGTTATGCCGGTTGCGCTTGTGTTAAACTGCTGCTGTGAGCCTCCCATAAGCTTTTCAAGGGAAGCTGTGACCCAGCTGGAGAGCAGCGAAATGAAAAGGACGGTGTCTACTTGGCAATGGTTCCCCATTGTCCTGCTCCAACGCCAGCCTTAGCCAACTGGGCTGTTCTTCCACCACTTCTTCATTCTGCCTGGCAAACTCTCTTAGGAATGTCGCCTCCGGAGTCTCCAGAACCCAAGATGTGTCAAAACTTTATTATCCAAAATTAGCGGAGGCTTTTTTGTTCCGAGGGACAAGCTGTCCCCTGTCTGTTTCAGAGCTGTGCCAGCTGGCAGGCCTGGGGGAGGGATGTTTTGAGGCCCTCGAAATTCCTTCCAGCTGGTCAGAATGGATAAGACGCAACAGAGGAACATAACGCAGGTGGCACTTCCCCAAAGGAATGTTTTTTAAAACATGAACCAAGTTCTTAGCGGTAGGAAGAGCTCGAAGAAAGCTCACACGGGTGCTCCATTGGGCCAAAATTCTTCATCGTAGGTCAACTTCCAGATTACGAGTCAGTTAACTCTTGGCACATCGGCTCTGACCTTACACCTATCTTGATCAATTCTGGACCATGCGGCACACAATCAGACACTGGATGCAGTGTGTATGCCCTTGATTAAGACATAAGGCTGTAGAATAAGAGGCCTCAAGAATATCTTTCAGCCTTTGTCACTTCATTAAATTTCCTTGCGGTGCAGCATTGTTCTATTGTTTTATTCTGTTCTGTACTATGAGCCAATAGGTGTACTTACCTTTCTGACCTCTGAAGAAGACCAGTCTAGGTCGAAATGCGTCAGGTCAAGTTGAGTGGGTTCCCATTGTGGTTTTATGGACATATGAAGCTGCCTTATACTGAATCAGACCCTTGGTCCATCAAAGTCAGTATTGTCTACTCAGACTGGCAGCGGCTCTCCAGGGTCTCAAGCTGAGGTTTTTCACACCTATTTGCCTTGACCCTTTTTTGGAGATGCCAGAGATTGAACCTGGGACCTTCTGCTTCTTAAGCAGATGCTCTACCACTGAGCCACCGTGCTTCCCAAAGTCAGTATTGTCTACTCAGACTGGCAGCGGCTCTCCAGGGTCTCAAGCTGAGGTTTTTCACACCTATTTGCCTGGACCCTTTTTTGGAGATGCCAGGGATTGAACCTGGGACCTTCTGCTTCCCAAGCAGATGCTCTACCACTGAGCCACCGTCCCTCCCCAAAGGGACTGTACATTGGTTAGAGGCTTACGATGGGCCCTTAAATGGTTTTAGCTTTCTACAATAAATACATGCATGTTGGTTTATGATTTATTTTACAGTTTGTTTTTAATGTTTATAAATAAACTTTTTATTTATACCCCGCCCTCCCCGCCTAGGCAGGCTCAGGGCGGCTAACAAGACATGGTAAAACCATGATACAACTAAAACAATATATAATATAATTAATAATTAAATAAATAACCAGTTATAGTAATGTTTGATCCTTTAATTGCATATTAACCTTTCAGGTTTCTTACTCCAGTTTTTGGGTTAAGTTTCTTTCCCTTCTTTCTTTTCCTTGGTAAATAATAACTAGCCAGCATATGGAAGAAGCCCAGGATCGCTTCCCCACTAGCCTTATGCCGTTCTCATGCTTCTCTTCTCTGCGGGGCCTCCGTCGGATTTCACACTATCTGCCCCAAGGCTGCAACTAGTTTCACTGGTTTTTAGAGGATCTTGTTTGCTGTGGGAAAGAGGCGGAGCGAGCTGCAACCCCGGGGCAGATAAGGTGAAATCCGACGCAAGCCCCGTGGAGAAGAGGAGAGTGAGAGCGGCATAAAACTAATGGGAAATCGGTCCAGGCGTGTGTTTTCCCCAGGGCTTTTTTTTGTAGCAGGAACTCCTTTGCCTATTAGGCCACACACCCCTGATGTAGCCAAACCTCCTGGAGCTTACAGTAGGCCCTGGAATAAGAGCCCTGTAAGCTCTTGGAGGATTGGCTACATCAGGGTTGTGTGGCCCAGGGGTCATTTTGCAGGAAAATAGGTGGCGGAGCTCGTCCAGGGATTGTTATGTAGTTGCACCTAATATTCAATGGGCAAGGTGGAAAGGAAGAGGGGGAAGAAGAAGAAGAATTGCAGATTTATACCCCGCCCTTCTCTCTGAATCAGAGACTCAGAGCGGCTTACAATCTACTTTATCTCCTTCCCCCACAACAGACACCCGGTGAGGTGGGTGGGGCTGAGAGGGCCCTCCCAGCAGCTGCCCTTTCAAGGACAACCTCTGCCAGAGCTATGGCTGACCCAAGGCCATTCCAGCAGGTGCAAGGGGAGGAGTGGGGAATCAAACCCGGTTCTCCCAGATAAGAGTACATGCACTTAACCACTACACCAAACTGGCTCTATACTACACCAGAAGAGAAGAACAGACAATTTATGGTGTCTCCAAGTCGACTATGGGAAGCAAGGCTCAGAGGTGAAGAAGAAGAAGACTATACCTTGAATAAAACTTTGTTGCTCAGAAAGAAGAAGATATTGAATTTATATCCTGCCCTCCACTCCAAATCTCAGAACGGCTTACAATCTCCTATATCCCCCCCCCCACAACAGACACCCGGTGAGGTGGGTGGGGCTGAGAGAGCTCTTACAGCAGCTGACCTTTCAAAGACAACTCTGAGATAGCTATGACTGACCCACACCCAAGGTCATTCCAGCAGATGCAAGTAGAGGTGTGAGGAATCAAACTCGGTTCTCCCAGATAAGAGTCCAGACACTTAACCACTACACCAAACTGGCTCTTTTTCTGAACCCTCAGAAAGGTTCAGGAGGTATGCTCCTGTGAGATCCTGCTGAATCCAAGGCCTGGTGTGGTCCAATATGTCAAGGAGTTCCTGCTACAAAAAAAGGCCTTGGTTTTCCCAACTAGTGCCGGCCTGCTTTGGAGTACGGGTGGGGGGTCTTCAGGGGCAGCCCAGTGAACCAGCCACATGCCACAAGAAGCACGATAGATGTGATGCCCTCTCTCTCACTGGCCCTGGTGTGGATCGAGACTGTGGCATGTTTCTCAGGCTGGTCCAGAGGGCTTGTAGCCGTCCCCCCCAGACGGTCAGATAGCAACAAAAATACATCTGACGGGAGACCAAAGCCAGGCATTTGGAAATGCTCAGCCCCGAGTTTTGGAACAGAGCAGTCGCAAAGCAAACCAGATGGGAGGAAAGCGAAGGGGCTTTAAATCCTGGGAAATTGATCTGGGCTCACAGAATTGCACGGGGGAAGAAGGGTGGGGGAGACATCTGGAACTTGCGGCGCTCTGGGATGTTTCCAGGGAAATCACTTTTGCTTTTCTTGTCAACCACAGCACAGTTTCTGCCTGAAGTCAGCAGAAGGCAGAACCCTCATCCAAGCTGCCAGGTTTTTTTTTTTTTACCTGCAATGAAGGGTTCTGTTTCCTGGAAGCTGCGAATAGGGGCGACGGGTGGGAAGCCCCTTGCAAAACTAATCCATCGCTTCTACATCAGACTCAGTAGAAACCCACAAAAGGTTCCTGGAAAGCTGGGCTTGCAAATTCTTACTCCACCTTGTTCTGGAAGGCACATTACCCTCTTAAAAGCCTAACTTTAAATACAAGTTGATGGGGTGTGAACTGGCAGAGACTGAGTAAGAGAGAGATCTTGGGGTCGTGGTAGATAACTCACTGAAAATGTCAAGACAGTGTGCGATTGCAATACAAAAGGCCAACGCCATGCTGGGGATTATTAGGAAGGGAATTGAAAACAAATCAGTATCATAATGCCCCTGTATAAATTGATGGTGTGGCCTCATTTGGAGTATTGTGTACAATTCTGGTCACCACACCTCAAAAAGGATATTATAGCATTAGAAAAACTGCAGAAAAGGGCAACTAGAATGATTAAAGGGTTGGAACACTTTCCCTATGAAGAAAGGTTAAAACGCTTGGGGCTCTTTAGCTTGGAGAAACAACAACTAAGGGGTTACATGATAGAGGTTTACAAGATTATGCACGGGATAGAGAAGCTAGAGAAAGAACTACTTTTCTCCCTTTTTCACAATACGAGAACTCGTGGGCACTCAATGAAATTGCTGAGCAGTCAGGTTAGAACAGATAAAAGGAAGTCCTTCTTCACCCAAAGGGTGATTAACACGTGGAATTCACTGCCACAGGAGGTGGTGGCAGCTGCAAGCATAGTCAGCTTCAAGAGGGGATTGGATAAACATCTGGAGCAGAGGTCCATCAGTGGCTATTAGTGTATTGTTGGAACTCTCTGTCTGGGGCAGTGATGCTCTGTATTCTTGGTGCTTGGGGTGGGGGCAACAGTGGGAGGGCGTCTAGTGTTCTGGCCCCACTGATGGACCTCCTGATAGCACCTGTTTGGGGGGGGTGGGGTTTGCCACTGATCCAACATGGCTTCTCTTATGTTTTCTTTGATCTTCCCAAGATCTGGAGCTTGCACTGGGAAGGGTGAGAACTACCCAGACCTGATGCCTTCCAGAGCAAGGTTTGGCTTTGCCCTCCATATTCCCAGTCTCTTCTGAACATAAGAGCAGCCATGTTGGATCAGGCCAGTGGCCCATCCAGTCCAACACTCTGTGTCACATAAGAACATAAGAGAAACCATGTTGGATCAGGCCAGTGGCCCATCCAGTCCAACACTCTGTGTCACATAAGAGAAGCCATGTTGGGTCAGGCCAGTGGCTCATCCAGTCCAACACTCTGTGTCACATAAGAACATAAGAGAAGCCATGTTGGATCAGGCCAATGGCCCATCCAGTCCAACACTCTGTGTCACATAAGAACATAAGAGAAGCCATGATGGATCAGGCCAATGGCCCATCCAGTCCAACACTCTGTGTCACATAAGAACATAAGAGAAGCCATGTTGGATCAGGCCAATGGCCCATCCAGTCAAACACTCTGTGTCACACGGTGGCCAAAAAACCCAGGTGCCATCAGGAGGTCCATCAGTGGGGCCAGAACACTAGAAGCCCTCCCACTGTGCCCCCCCACAAGCACCAAGAATACAGAGGACCAGCTGCAGCCTGGCTAATATATATATATATTACAAACAGTAAAGGGGAAAAAGTAATATTTCTGCTAACTATTTGAACCATTTGTCTGCAAATCTTCATGTTCTGCTATTTACAGAGATTTAAATAATCCTTTTGATATCCCTGAACATCAGGTCTACAGTACATTTCTCAGTACTATATTTGGAAGGAGCCCCGTGGCGCAGAGTGGGAAGCTGCACCACTATAGTCCAAGCTCTGCTCAGACCTGAGTTCGATCCCGGTGGAAGCTGGGTTCAGGTAGCCGGCTCCAGGTTGACTCAGCCTTCCACCCTTCTGAGGTCAGTAAAAGTAGTCCCCGGCTTGCTGGGGGGAAAGTGTAGAGGACTGGGGAAGGCAATGACAAACCACCCCGTCAAAAGTCTGCCGTGAAAACGTTGTTAAAGCAACGTCACCCCAGAGTCGGAAACAACTGGTGCTTGCACAGGGGACTACCTTGACCTTTTTACTATATTTGGAGAAGCTGGAGGAGTTTCTATGAAGCCACATGGAAGGAGAATGGTGAGGAAGGAAAAAGCTCCAAGCTTGTTTTCAATGTCCAGGCAAACCTTTGGAAAGACAGGTTGCTTACCTGTAACTGTAGATCTTCGAGTGGTCATCTGTGCAGTCACACTTGTGGGGATACTGCGCCTGCGCGGGTCCCCGATCGGTATCTGTAAGAAGCCCGGGAATTTTCCGCGGTCGGCGCCACTGGGCATGCGCAGGCGTCCCATTGCGCACGCCCAACGGCGCCACCGCGGTAATCCCGCCAGTTCCTTCATGACCGCTGAAAAAAGCCCCCCATAGGAGGGAGACCGTCAGCAGTGGGGAAGGAGGGCGGGTAGTGTGACTGCACAGATGACCACTCGAAGATCTACAGTTACAGGTAAGCAACCTGTCTATCTTCTTCGTGGTCTCTGTGCATCACACTTGTGGGAGATTAGCAAGCAAGGCATACCTGGAGGTGGGAAGACGGTCAACCGGAGACGACAGATTGCAGCACCGCAGTCCCCAACCGAGTCCTCTGCTGAGCATGCACGTCCAGCGCGTAGTGCTTCATGAAGGCATGCGGGGAGGACCAGGTGGCAGCTTTGCATACGTCCGCCAAGGAGACGCCTTTCAGGAACGCCACTGATGTCGCCATTGCTCTGGTGGAGTGTCCGCGAACAGGTCCTGGCAGCGGCCTCTTTGCTAGGAGGTAACAGGTCTTGATGGTCTCCGTCAGCCACTTCGAGAATCGCTGTGAAGAGATCTTAGACCCTAGCCTGGGCGAAGTATATGAGACGAACAGCTGTTGGTCCCTGCGAAAGGCTTTAGAGCGCTTTAGGTAAAAGAGTAAGGCACGCCTGACGTCTAGGGAGTGCAGCCTCCGCTCCTCGTCCGAGGAGGGGTTAGGGAAGAAGGTGGGTAGGCAGACCTCAAGATTGAGGTGGAATTGGGAGGGTACCTTGGGGAGGAAGTTGATATCTGGGGCCAGGGAGACACCAGATTCTGTAAAAGCTAGGTAGGGGTAGTCACAGCGCATCGCCGTGAGTTCCCCCACGCGACGAGCAGAGGTGATGGCCACGAGGAAGGCAGTCTTCCAGGACAGGAGCTGCAGAGAGCACGTGGCCATAGGTTCAAAGGGACGCCTGGTTAGCATGTCTAGGACCAGAGTCAAGTCCCACAGCTGAGTGGGAGGTCTAGACGGTGGATGTAGTCTAAATAGTCCCCTCATAAACTTTTTGGACTGAGGGTGGGCGAAAACTGAGTATCCGCCCACAGGGTCGTGAAAGGCAGATATTGCTGCCAAGTAGACCTTGATGGACGAAAAGACTAGGCCTGCGTCGACTAGAGACAATAGGAAGTCGAAGATTGCCGGCAGGCCTGCCCTCTGCGGTGTGCCTGGCCGGTCGGCCAGAAAGCTGGAGAATTTCTTCCACTTTCTATCGTAGGAAGCCCTGGTAGAGGGTTTTCTGCTATTTAGTAGGACTTCCTGGACCCTGCTGGAGAAGTCTAGGGGTCTATGAGCCACGCTGTCAGTTTCAGGTGTGGCACATTGTGGTGCAGCACTAGCCCCCCTTGAGATGACAGGAGGTCTGGGTCCGCTGGGAAGTGGTAGAAGTTCCTCCCTGCCATGCGTAGTAGGGAGGAGAACCAGTTCTGACGTGGCCACCAGGGGGCCACTAGGATGCAGCGTGGCCTGTCCCTGGCTATCTTGTTGAGTACCCTCGTCAAAAGGGGGAGGGGCGGGAAGAGATAGAGGAAGCGGCCCTCCCAGGAGATGAGAAGGCCGTCCCCTAGGGATGCCGGGTCGGCACCCCCTCTGGAGCAGAACCTGGGACACTTCTTGTTGTGTGCTGTGGCGAAGACGTCCAGCTGAGGGTAACCCCACAGCTGGAAGACTGGCTGCAGGAAGCGCCACTGGAGTTCCCACTCGTGCGGTGAGGCCCCCCCTCTGCTCAGGGAGTCCGCCTGTATGTTGAGGACCCCTGGGAGGTGCGCGGCCTTGACGAAGATGTCCTGCTGGATGCATTCCGCCCATAAGTCCATTGCCAGTGCGCAAAGGCGACGGGACACTGTTCCACCCTGTCTGTTGATGTATGCCAGGGCGGTGGTGTTGTCTGTGAGCAGAGCCACCGTCTTCCCTGTCAGCTTCGGGCGGAATGAACGCAGAGCAAAGTGGATTGCTAACAGTTCCAGGTAGTTTATGTGTTGCAGGGCTAGCTCGGGTGGCCACTGGCCCCCCACGCATAGTCCTTCCATGTGAGCGCCCCATCCCCACTGGGAAGCGTCCGTGGTGATGGTCACTGTGGGGGCCGGAAGGTGGAAGGGCGCTCCTTGGCAGATGTTGTCCTTTGACCCCCACCAGTGAAGCGAGTGGAGCGCTATGGGGGGAATAGTGAACCTCTTTCGAGGTGAGTCCCTGGTTGGGCGGAACTGACGTAGGAACCATAGCTGCATGTTCCTCATCCTCAGTTTCGCGAAGAGAAGCACGCTTGTCGTCGCTGCCATCAGGCCCAGCATCCGCTGGATCTGTTTGACTGTGCCCCATCCCTGCCTCTGGAGCAATTGTACAGAGCTGGTAATGTCTTTTGCCCTTTGGGCGGGTAAGAACGCTCGGTGCAGGTTTGTATCCAGCACTGCTCCTATAAACTGCACTGACCTTGATGGGGTGAGTTTCGATTTTTCTAGGTTGACCTGTAGGCCCAGGGCATCCAGGAGGCGTAGCGTGGACGTGATGTGAGCAGATAGGCTTTCCCTTGAACTGGCTACCAGGAGCCAGTCGTCTATGTATGGGAAGACCATCACCCCTTGTAGCCTGAGGTGGGCAGCCACTACGCTCATCATTTTCGTAAACACCCTGGGTGCTGTGGAAAGTCCGAATGGTAGGGCCGTGAACTGGAAGTGCTGTGGGCCTACCGCAAACCTTAGAAACCGTCTGAACTCTGGGTGGATGCTGATGTGGAAATAGGCATCCTTGAGATCTAGGGTGGCCATCCAATCGCCCTGGTTGATGAGGGGCAGGATGGATTGCAGTGTGGACATCCGGAACTTGCGGTATAGGATGAACTTGTTCAGATTCCGAAGGTCCATGATGGGTCTCAGTCCCCCGTCCCTCTTGGGAACCAGGAAGTAACGGGAGTAGAAACCCCCGGGACTGTCCTCTGGAGGTACTTCCTCTATGGCTTGTTTCTGTAGGAGGGTGGCCACCTCTGCCAGCAGCGGTGGGGAGGGGGGGGTGGTAACCACCACGGACTGGTTTGGAATCTGAGCAAAGTCTAATTTGTAGCCCTCTTTGATGATGGAGAGAGCCCACCTGTCTGAGGAGACCTGCTCCCAGGCAGGGAGGAAGGGGCGGAGGCGGATGGTGCAGCGGGCAGGGGCGACGATGCGTGGGACAGAAAAGTCAAAGTCCCTGCTTGGAGGGGCGGGCACCCTTAGGTTTGCCTGAATGCTGGGTGGTGTAGCGCCCCCTGTTAGTGTTATTGCCCGAATAGGCCTGCTTGTCGGGCTGCGAAGGGCGTGGGCGCCACTGTTGGTCTGTGGACGACTTGTGGGAGGGTTTCCTAGTCCAGGATCTACTCCACTGTCTAGCCCTGGGCTGTCTGGAGGGTGCCTGCACTCCCAGGCTCTTGGAGATCTTAAGGTTCTTATCTAGTTCCTGCAGGGCGTTATCTGTAGTGGAACTAAAGAGCCCGTCCCCTTCAAACGGCAGGTCCTCGATAAGTGCCCTGGTGTCCTGCTGCAGGGCGGTGGACCTCAGCCAAGAGTGCCTGCGGATGGCGACAGCGGACATAATGTGTGAGGCAGAGACGTCCACTAGGTGCTTTGCAGTTGTCAATTGCTGCTTGGCCACCTTCAGGCCCTCCTGCTGCAGTTTCTTGGCAGCCGCTTTTTTGTCCTCAGGCAGGGCGGATAGGAGCGGGGACAACTGTTCCCACATGGCGTATTGATATCTCGCCATGCAGGCTGTGTAGTTGGAGGCCTTGGCACCCAAGGATGCTGCAGAATAGATCTTCCTGCCCATGGAGTCTAGTTTCTTCCCCTCCTTGTCAGGGGGGGCAGAATGCACCTTGCGCGACCTCGAGGAAGACGAGACGATGGCTGAGTTGGGTGTTGGATGAGTGAATAAAAACTCAGCCCCCGCCTCCTGGATCTTGTATATGTGATCCAACTTCCTCGAGGACACCGGTGCCGATGATGGCTTTTTCCATGGGTCCTTGAGTGCCTGCAACATGACCCTGGTCATCGGTAGGGCTATGGCTGTGGAGGCGTCGCATTGGACGATATCGAAGACGCTATCGTCCACCACTGGCTTGGGTTGCGAGATGGGTAAAGCGATGGTCGATGCCATCCTCTTGATCATCTCCGCATAGGAGCTCAGGTCCTCGGAGGGTGAAACCGGGAGGTCCTCCGCAGTATTTGGGTCGGGCGAGGGTTCCCAGGTCCTCCCCTCGTCGCTCTCCGAACCCGATGGCTCGGACTCTTCACAGTCCGAGTGTGTCGACAGAGGTGGTGTTGGCTCCCTCTGCTGGATCGGCGTCAGCGGTCGGGTCGGGGGGTCTGTCGCGGCGGCGCGTTCCTCCGGCGGGATCGAGAGTGATGCCGATGGTTGCCTGGGTCGGTGTGATGTCCTAGAGAAGGAGGACGTATCGGACCGACGCTCCCATTCCTGGTGTTCCGGTGGCTGGTACCAGTGGTAAGGCGGGCAGCAGGGATACGAAGGCTGCCATCTGTGCTGTTCCCAGGGGGGCATAGATGGGAAGCGGCGCGGGTCGGCCGATGGGTCCCTTCGTCTCACGCGCTCGACCGATGGGTCGGTTCGCCTCACGCGCTCGACCGACGGGTCCCCTTGTCTCGGTCGCTTGGGCGCTGCAGGCGTCGCCTCGTCAGCCGATGGTAGGGGCTCGACGTCCGATGCCGAGTCGATGCTCCTCCGACGAGAGGCCACCGAAGGGGATCGACGGGTTAGGTCGATCTCCGCTTCTGGTGCTGGAATGTGCTGCCCCTTAGCGCTCGGGTCGAGGATCGGCGAGGTGTGCTGCCGATGAGCGCTAGTCCTCGGTGTTGAGGGACTGCGCGGCCGATGGACGCTAGCCCGCTGAGTTGTAGGGCTGTGCGACGTATGCGCGTCGACCGCTGGAGTCGCGGGGCTGCGGAGCGGAGAGGGAGGAACCCTTCTGCGCGGCTCAGTGGCGGTCGATGCCGCCGTGTCCGGTGGCGGAGGAGAGGAGCGAGGTCGCTTTTTCTTTTCTTTACTCTTCTCCTTCTTGGAGGACTCGCGGCCCGCTTCCTCGCGTCGCTTCTTCGACGGCTTCTCGGTCGATAGCTCGAGGGACCGTTTCGCCGAGTGCTGATCTCTCGGCGTTCCCGTGTCGACTACGGGGGCATCGACCGATGGACCCGTCGACAGTTGGGCATTTGCCATTTTCGGTACCGAAGCCGAAACTGGAGGTCTCAGTGCCGAGGCGGTTAGCGCTGCCGAAAGTCTTGCCGCCCTGTTCTTCCTTGTCTGTTTGGAGAAGTGCTGGCAGTGTGGGCAGGTCTCCACGCGGTGCGCCTCTCCCAAACAAAGAAGACACAGGGAATGGCCGTCGGGAGGGGCGATCTTCTTCCCGCAGGCCTGGCACCTCTTGAAGAAACCCCAGCGACTGTCCATAGACAGTGGTCGCTAGGAGGGTCCTCTCAGAGTCCTCTGAGAGGAGAAAAAATTTTTGGGAGCAGGGAGGGGGGGGGAGTCCCGGAGGACAAACCCCGCGACACGCACCCTGAGAAAAAACAACTTTTTTTTTTTTTTTAAACTAACTAGCTAACTACTAAGAACTAACTACTATTCTAAGAAAAAACAATAAACAGGCTAATATATATACAGAGGCTAAGGGGGAAAAAAGGGTGAAAAACCCCGAAGCTCACCGACCGGGAACACGATGAAAACGCAGCTTCTTCGCGCAGCGGTCAGAAAGGAACTGGCGGGATTACCGCGGTGGCGCCGTTGGGCGTGCGCAATGGGACGCCTGCGCATGCCCAGTGGCGCCGACCGCGGAAAATTCCCGGGCTTCTTACAGATACCGATCGGGGACCCGCGCAGGCGCAGTATCCCCACAAGTGTGATGCACAGAGACCACGAAGAAGATCATGTTAAGCAAAAGAAGGTGGGTTTAGAACATAAGAACATAAGAGAAGCCATGTTGGATCAGGCCAATGGCCCATCCGGTCCAACACTCTGTGTCACACAGTGGCCAAAAACCCAGGTGCCATCAGGAGGTCCACCAGTGGGGCCAGGACACTAGAAGCCCTCCCACTGCCCCCCCCCCAAGCACCAAGAGTACAGAGCATCACTTGCCCCAGACAGAGAGCTCCATCAATACACTGTGGCTAATAGCCACTGATGGACCTCTGCTCCATATGTTGATCCAATCCCTTCTTGAAGCTGGCTATGCTTGCAGTGAATTCCACATGTTAATCACCCTTTAGGTGAAGAAGGACTTCCTTTTCTCCGTTCTAACCTGACTGCTCAGCAATTTCATTGAATGTCCACGAATTCTCGTATTGTGAGAAAGGGAGAAAAATACTTCTTTCTCTACCTTCTCTATCTGAGCATATGCAAAGTGTCCAGGGCTTTTTTTCATGGCAGGAACTCCTTTGCGTATTAGGCCACTGCCCACCCCCACCCCCCGATGTACAGTAGGCCCTGTACGAAAAGTCCTGTAAGCTCATGGAGGATTGGCTACATCAGGGGGTGTGGCCTAATACTCAAAGCAGTTCTTACTACAAAAAAAGCCCTTTAAAAAGCACTTCTACCACCAAGGAGCTACAACCTGTCCATCTACCCACACGGTGTGGATGAAAGAAGGGATGGGGTGGGGGGTGAAGCATCCAAGCAAGGGCCAAGATGAGTCCAGAAATTCTACCCTTTCAGTAATTAGTCTGCAAGGATAGAAGCTGGCTCTTCCCAATCTCCTGAACTCCTGGATCCCATGCATGGCCTGTGGCCAGAATCTTACCTTCCCTCAGCTCACGGTCCCGTTTGCATGTGGTTTTCTTCCCTGGGTGGGGCCCCGGGCCATCCGATTGGTCGCTGTGGGCACCAGAAGGTATCCTGTAGAGCAGAAGTTGTGAGGAAAATGGGGGGAATTCATCATCCAGTATGGTCCTTCTCTCTGTGCCACCCCACCCTATTCAGAAGGGAAGTGCATGCCTACCAGGGAGAGGGTCTTTTTAGTGGTGCCACCTCGGTCAAAGAAGGCCCTCCCCGATGAACTCTGCCTGGCGCTTGGCCTTTATAGCCGTAAGCTCCAAGACAAACCGTCTTGTTCTCCAGGCTGTATCGCATCGTCTCAGAGCAGCTCACCATCTCCTTTACCTTCCTCCCCCACAACAGACACCTTGTGAGATAGGTGGGGGTGAGAGAGCTCTGACAGAAGCTGCCCTTTCAAGGACAGCTCAGCGAGACCTATGGCTGACCCAAGGCCATTCCAGCAGCTGCAAGTGGAGGAGTGGGGAATCAAAGGCAGCCTGTCAGCCCCACCTATCTCACAGGGTGTCTGTTGTGGGGGGGGTGGGGAACGGAAGGTAAAGGAGATTGTGACTGGTCTGAGACTCTGAGATTCAGAGTACAGGGTGGGATAGAAATCCAAATATATTCGTGAAACAGGCATCTTTTCTTTGCAGTCAGCATTTTTAAAGGAGAAGCCCCCCCATTTTTTTAAACTTAACGTAGTTTATATACCTATATTTTATTTTTATTTATTTAATTAATGTAATTTATATCCCAACTTCCCCACCGAAGGCAGGCCCAGGACGGCTCACAGGTTCGGGGTCAAACAATGACCAACAAAGATAAAACAGCAATAAAACACGAAACAATTTTTAAAACAACTGTATCAACGAGTGCTAGGGCAACGGTTCGTACAAACAGCTAAAATTCCGATGGAAGCAATACAACTGGATGGTTGGTATCAGATGTTCCAACAAGGCCCCCAGGTCGCCATAGCGTGGTAAAATAAATCCAGAGTAATGTTTAGATTTATGGGCCTAATCTAGGGTTGCCAATCCCCAGGTGGGGGCAGGTTTGGAGGCCCTCCTCCCGCTTCAGGGTCATCAGAAAGCGGGGGGAGGGGAGGGAAATGTCTGCTGGGAACTCTGTTATTCCCTATGGAGACTCATTCCCATAGGAAATAATGGAGAATTGATCCACGGGTATCTGGGGCTCTGGGGGGGGCCTTTTTTGTGGTAGAGGCACCAGATTTTCAGCATAGCATCCAGTGCCTCCCCCCCAAACACCCCCCAAGTTTCAAAAAGATTGGACCAGGGGTTCCAATTCTATGAGCCCCAAAAGAAGGTGCCCCTATCCTTCGTGATTTCCTATGGAAGGAAGGCATTTAAAAGGTGCGCAGTCCTTTATATGTGATGGCCAAAACTCCCTTCGGAGTTCAATTGTGCTTGCTACATCCTTGCTCCTGGCTCCACCCCCAAAGTCTCCTGGCCCCACCCCCAAAGTTCCCAGATATTTCTTGAATTGGACTTGGCAACCCTAGCCTAATCCGTTGCTATAGAAGTTACCACTATGGGAACGCGTGGCGGAAGAAGGCCGTTTTACAGGCCCTGCGGAACTGTGGAATCTCTTGCAGGGCTCTAACCTCCTCCGACAAGGGCAGCCCCATGTAGAGGGCATTACAGTAATCCAGCCTCAAGGTGACTGTAGCATGGATTGCAGCTGACAAGTCGTCACGCGCGAGAAAGGGGACCAGCTGCCTCGCCATCCGCAGCTGCTTGGACCTCCATTGTGAGAGAGGGACTGTTAACAGATAAGTCATGTCTGAGAAGGTAATCAAGTCCATTCCTTGCACTGCAAGGAAACTTTCCACATGTTCGATAACACGATTTCACTTCCCATCTAACGCATCAAGACCTCTGACAGTTATCCAATCCTGGCAAACGTACAAAGCAGTGAAAGACCCTCAGCTTTTCTAACAAGCCTTTTTACTTCCACTGCTTTGATTGTTCCGCGCCCCCCCCCCCTTTTAAAATAGTAAACAGACCAAGTCCTACGAGGAAAGGGAGGGACGGTGGCTCAGTGGTAGAGCATCTGCTTGGGAAGCAGAAGGTCCCAGGTTCAATCCCCGGCATCTCCAAAAAAGGGTCCAGGCAAATAGGTGTGAAAAACCTCAGCTTGAGACCCTGGAGAGCTGCTGCCAGTCTGAGAAGACAATACTGACTTTGATGGACCAAGGGTCTGATTCAGTAGAAGGCAGCTTCATATGTTCATATGAAAGGCTGAAGGAGCTGGGCATGTTTAGCCTGGAGAGGAGACAGCAAAGAGGTGACAGGAGCACCATCATCAAATACTTGAAGGGCTGTCACATAGAGGGAGCTGCAACGCCGTGTTCCCCCTAAGCTGTGGGGTCTTGTGAGCAAAAATTCTACTTTGTGAGCTGCTGGCGTCAAAGTTGTGAGTAAGCTATTTGGCTACTGCAGGGGTAGCCAACGGTAGCTCTCCAGGTGTTGTTGTTTTTTTTTGCCTACAACTCCCATTGGCCATGCTGGCTGGGGCTGATGGGAGTTGTAGCAAAAAAACATCTGGAGAGCTACCGTTGGCCACCCCTGGGCTGCTGCATAAATGAGTGTGCTCTGGGGCTCTTTTTCCTGAGCCGAGACAAAAATGTGTGAGCTGGAGGCTAAAAAACTGTGAGCTAGCCAACCCAGCTTAGAGGGAACACTGCTGCAGAGTTGTTTTCTGTTGCCCCAGAAAATCCGACCACAACCAATGGCTTGAATTTAAAGCAGAAGAATTTTCAGATAAACATTAGGAAGAACTTCCTAACGAAGCAATTCCTCGGTAGAAGAGGCTTCCTCCTCGGTAGGGGGTGGGCTCTCTTAATTGAAGGTTTTTAAACAGAGGCTAGAGGGCCACCTGATAGCAATACTGATTCTGTGAATTAGGAAGATCATGCGAGAAAGGGCAGGAAGGGCTGCGTCGGTGTTCAGTTCTGGCGGCTCTTTCTTACACACCCAGGGATATGCTGTTTGCCACTCTGAGGTCAGGCGACAATTTTCCTCCAGGCCAATTTGGCCAGGGATACTAGAGGGTTTTCCCCCACCTTCTGGACAGCATTAACCGGGTGGGTGGCGGGAGAGGTATTTGTGAATTTCCTGCATTGTGCAGGGGGGTTGGACTAGATGACCCTGGAGATATCTTCCAACTCTAGGATTCTACCAATAGCTCTGCAGGGATTACTGAGAGTGAAGGGTTAAACCTCTCTCTTACCCACACAGCAATGAGGCAAACTGAGGCCCAGGAAACTGCCATTGGCATTCCACACCATCCTCTAGATGACAGCCCTTCAAGTACTTGAAGATGGTGATCGTATCACCTCTCAGCCGCCTCCTCTCCAGGCTAAACATACCCAGCTCCTTCAATCTTTCCGCATAGGACTTGGTCTCCAGACTCCTCACCCCTCATGTCACCCCTCAGAATCCTAGAGTTGGAAGGGACCTCTAGGGTCATCTAGTCCAACCCCTCTGCACAATACAGGAATCTCACAAACACCTCCCCCTAAATTCACAGGATCCTCATTGGTGTCAGATGGCCATCTAGCCTCTGTTGAAAAACCTCCAAGGAAGGAGAGCCCACCACCTCCCAAGGAGGAAGCCTGTTCTACTGAGGAACTGCTCTAACGGTCAGGAAGTTCTTCCTAATGTTGAGCCGGAAACTCTTTTGATTTAATTTCAACCCACCGGTTCTGGTCCTACCTTCCGGGGCCACAGAAAACAATTCCACACCATCCTCTAGATGACAGCCCTTCAAGGACTTGAAGATGGTGATCCTATCACCTCTCAGCCGCCTCCTCTCCAGGCTAAACATCCCCAGCTCCTTCAACCTTTCCTCATAGGACTTGGTCTCCAGAACCCTCACCATCTTCGTCGCCCTCCTCTGGACCCCTTCCAGCTTGTCTACATCCTTCTTAAAATGTGGTGCCCAAAACTGAACAGGTGAGTAGAAGCCCAATCTTTGCTCCCCCACTTAAAAGAGCCAGTTAGCCACCCCTGATCTAATCCAACCCCCTGCACAATGTAGGAAACTCACAAATACCTCCCCCTAAATTCACAGGATCTTCATTGCTGTCAGGTGGCCATCTAGCCTCTGTTGAAAAACCTCCAAGGAAAGAGAGCCCACCACCGCCCGAGGAAGCCTGTTCCACTGAGGAACCGCTCTGGCCGTCAGGAAGTTCATAGAATCCTAGAGTTGGAAGGGACCTCCAGGGTCATCGAGTCCAACCCCCTGCACAATGCAGGAAACCCACAAACACCTCCCCCTAAATTTACAGGATCTTCATCGCTGTCAGATGGCCATCTAGTCTCTGTTGAAAAACCTCCAAGGAAGGAGAGCCCATCCCCAGCGCCTTCAACCTTTCCTCACAGGACTTGGTCTCCGGACTCGATTAAAGCGCTTCGCAAAGAGGAACCCTGATGCCTCAGAACACCTTCTTTCCCAGTGATTTAAAGCGCATCAGCCGCAAAACTGATTTTTGAAGAGCTCTATGTCAAACCAGAAGGCGGGCAGAACAGAACGTTTTGCGCCACGGACGGCCCTTTTAAAAGCTTGCTCGCATCAAGGGAGACGACACCTTTATCGCAAGAGGGGGCCGCGGATCCGGAGGCTTACCTGTGTTCATCCTGCCGAGACCCAGAGATGCTCCAATAACTCTGCAATGAGAAAAGAACGGCTTCCTCAAGACCATGGAATTGCAGGACTCCCCGTCCGAATCTCCACCTCAGAAGTTCACAGTTGTGCGTTCTTACCGGCTCCGTGTATGAGAAACCCAAGCCTGCTGCTGCCGTCTGCAACAGGTAAGCTTCCAGCTTATGTCGCCTCAGGAACATCACGGCGTACTGAAAGAACCAGGAGAAGGGTCTAAAGCAGGGGTGACCAAACTTGCTCAACGTAAGAACCACAAAGAACAAAAGTCAGATGTCCGAGAGCCCCAAGACATGAACAAATGCTACACGTGCATCTTAATTGAAATTCTTAATACTTTCTTTGCACAGAAAGATAAAACACATCTGTATGCACTTTAAAGATCTTGGGGTCATGGTAGATGACTCACTGAAAATGTCGAGACAGTGTGCGACTGCAATAAAAAAGGCCAATGCCATGCTGGGAATTATTAGGAAGGGAATTGAAAACAAATCAGCCAGTATCATAATGCCCCTGTATAAATAGATGGTGTGGTCTCATTTGGAGTACTGTATGCAATTCTGGTCGCTGCACCTCAAAAAGGATATTATAGCATTGGAAAAAGTGCAGAAGAGGGCAACTAGAATGATTAAAGCTTTGGAGCACTTTTCCTATGAAGAAAGGTTAAAACGCTTGGGGTTCTTTAGCTTGGAGAAACGTCGTCTGTGGGGTGACATGATAGAGGTTTACAAGATTATGCATGTGATAGAAAAGGCAGAGAAAGAAGTCCTTTTTTCCTTTCTCACAATAGGAGAACTCGTGGACATTCAATGAAATTGCTGAGCAGTCAGGTTAAAATGGATAAAAGGAAGTACTTCTTCATCCAAAGGGTGATTAACATGCGGAATTCACTGCCATAGGAGGTGGTGGCAGCTACAAGCATAGCCAGCTTTAAGATGGGATTGGATAAAAATTGGGAGCAGAGGTCCATCAGTGGCTATTAGCTACAGTATATATGTGCGTAGTGTATAATAATAATAATAATAATAATAATAATATTTTATTTTTATATCCCGCCCTCCCCGCTAGGCGGGCTCAGGGCGGCTAACAGACACGGGAGTCTCATGATTCACATTAAACAATAATAGACATGGGAGTCCCGTGATTCATAAAACATAACAACTTAAACATTAATTACAATAAATTATTTAAAATACATAAAAACATATAAACATATAAGATATAAAAATAGGTGCTAAAATGATGTATTTAAGATGGCTGAGTGTCTATTCATTCATTAATCAGGTTCCGTCTTAGTTGCCACATGGTGACTCAAATGCTAACTGAAAAAGAAATGTTTTGCAAGCCCTGCGGAATTGGTTCAGGTCCCGCAGGGCTCGCACCATCTCTGGGAGATCGTTCCACCAGCGAGGGGCTATCACCGAGAAGGCCTGCTCCCTAGTGGCCTTCAACCTAACTTCTCTTGGCCCAGGGATTGTTAATAAGTTCTGAGAACCAGACCTCAGTGCTCTCCGGGGTACATATGGGGAGAGGCGGTCCTTTAGGTAGGCAGGTCCTCGGCCATATAGGGCTTTAAAGGTAATGACCAGCACCTTATAGCGAACACGGTAGACAACCGGCAGCCAGTGCAGATTGCGCAGCCCAGGCCGTGCAGGCTCCCACCGTGGTAGTCCCTCCAGCAGCCTGGCCGCCGCGTTCTGGACTACCTGGAGTCTCCGTGTTCGGTACAAGGGCAGCCCCATGTAGAGGGCATTGCAGTAGTCTAACCTCGAAGTGACCGTTGCGTGGATCACAGTTGCCAGGTCGGTGCGTTCCAGGAAGGGGGCCAACTGCCTCGCCCTCTTGAGATAGAAGAAGGCGGATCTAGCAGTGGCAGCTACTTGGGCCTCCATTGATAGGGAGGACTCCAGTAGCACCCCCAGGCTCTTGACTTTGCGCACCGGTACCAGTGGCACACCGTCAAAGGCCGGTAAAGTAGTCTCCCCTCCCGGTCCGCCGCGGCCCACGCAAAGGACCTCAGTCTTCGCCGGATTCAACTTCAGCCCGCTCAGCCTGAGCCAGTCAGCCACGGCTTGTAGTGCCCGGTCCAAATTTGCTGGGACATCACCAGCCCGGCCGTCCATCAATAGATAGAGCTGGGTGTCATCTGCATATTGATGGCAACCCAGCCCATACCTCCGTGCAATCTGGGCAAGGGGGCGCATAAAGATGTTAAACAGCATCGGGGAGAGGACTGCCCCCTGAGGCACTCCGCAATGGAGTGGATACCTCTGAGACAGTTCCCCCCCGATCGCCACCCTTTGTCCCCGACCCTCAAGAAAGGAGGAGAGCCACTGTAAGGCTAGCCCCCGAATTCCTGCGTCGGCGAGGCGGCGGGTCAGCAGCCGATGATCAACCATATCGAACGCCGCCGATAGGTCTAACAACAGCAATACTGCCGAGCCGCCTCGATCCAGTTGCCGTCGGAGGTCATCCATGAGGGCGACCAGGACTGTTTCTGTCCCATGGCCCGGGCGAAAGCCGGACTGGCATGGGTCTAGGACGGAAGCGTCCTCCAGGAATTCCTGTAACTGCACCGCCACGGCCCTCTCGATTATTTTGCCTAAAAAGGGCAAGTTTGAGACCGGCCGGTAATGTGCCAATTCGGCCGGATCTGATGACGGTTTTTTCAGGAGAGGGCGGACCAGTGCCTCTTTCAGAGGTGTTGGAAAAACACCTTCTGAAAGGGATCGATTTATAATATCCCGTATAGGATATCTTAATTCCTCCTGGCAGGCCTTAATTAGCCAGGAGGGGCAGGGGTCCAGATCGCAAGTCGTGGAACGTGCAGTGGCAAGAATTCTGTCGACTTCCTCCAAGCTGAGCGGGTCGAAGCAATCCAGAGTTGAATCAGAAGACACGCATTGGGCTTCGAGTCCACTTACTGCCTCCAAGTTGGCGGGGCAGTCCTGGCGGAGCGATTGGACCTTATCCGCAAAGAATTTCGCGAAGGCCTCGCAGCCGATTTCCAATTCCTTAGCTTTAGAATTGCCCTGAGGCAATGTAGTCAGATTCCGAATTATTCTAAATAATTGGGCTGGGCGCGAATTTGCGGATGCAATCCTAGCCGCAAAGTATGTTTTCTTTGCGGCCTTGATTGCCATCTCATAGGACTTCATAAACTTCCTATAAGATGTTCTAGTCGCCTCGTCACGAGTGCGTCGCCATTGCCTCTCTAGCCGTCTAAGGCCTTGTTTCAGCTGGCGTAATTCCGGGGTATACCACGGAGCCAGCTTAATCCGAGGTCGCAGAGGGCGCCGAGGTGCGATCTCCTCGATGGCCCTAGAGAGCCGGCTATTCCAGGTCTCAATCAGGCCATCAAGGGAGCCGCCAGAGGGCCAGGAGTCCCGCAGAGCCATCTGGAACCGTTCCGGGTCCATTTGACTCCGCGGGCGAGCCATAATCGGCTCCTCGCCTAAACAGGTTCGGGGGGGCATATTCACACGGGCCTTGAGGGCGAAGTGATCCGACCATGGCACAACCTCTGTGGTTATATCGCTCACTACAATCCCGGCCGCAAAGATCAGGTCTAACATGTGCCCGGCCTGGTGGGTGGGGGTCACAACGAATTGAGAGAGTCCCAGTGTCGCCATGGAAGACACTAGGTCCGTCGCCTGACTGGAGGACGGGTCATCGGCATGGACGTTGAAGTCACCCAGGATTATCAGCCTTGGGTGCTCCAGCGCCCAGCCTGTCGCCGCCTCAAGCAGGGACGGTAAGGTGTTGGCCGGTGCGTTAGGCGTACGGTACACCAGCCAAATCGCCAACCCCTCTTCATCCCCCCACGCCAGCCCGGCACATTCAATGCCCTCAATCTTTGGGGCCGGGAGCGCCCTAAAGGAGTAAGCCTCCCGTGCAAATAATGCCACTCCTCCCCCCCGCCCGCTCGTCCGCGATTGGTGGAAGACCGAGTAACCTGGGGGAGCTGTTTGCGAGAGGGCCACTGTATCACCCTCCCGGATCCAGGTCTCGGTCACGCAAGCCAGGTCCATATTCTGCTCAAGCATGAACTCTCGGAGAGTTGAGGTCTTATTATTGATGGACCTGGCGTTGCATAACACCAATGACGGAGGCGGGTTGCTCCTGGTCCTGCTACCTGTCACCCTTGGGATGGGCCGCAGACTGGAGGGGGGCCGAGCACCGACTTGTCTCTGTCCGCCTCCCTTATAATATCTGCTCCCACCGCCATACCTCCCCCTCCCCAGGAGCACCGGAATCCCTGAGCCAGCCATTCCTCGCTGGCAGCAGCTGCAATGAAACTACTATCAGGCTGGCGTCTAATTACACACCCTCCTCACTCCGTCTAACTAAACCCTAATTCCAATTAACCCAAAAAACCCCTCCAATTCCTTATATGTATTTGATAAAAATTATTCCAAATAGCAATTAATTTACCCCTCCCTATTTCCCATCAGTTTGCTAATAATATTTATATAGTCTAATTCAAATATATAATAATAATCAAACACTGAGTTAATTAGTAATAAATTAATTTTAACTACTAAGTTCCGGAGTGGGTTGGCAGTTCTTAAAGTGCGGCGTGCGTGCAGTTTGGGCGTTCCTTATGGATTAGCAGCCACCGATGGGTATGCAGATTACAGTCAATAGTCGGCCAGTCAGTACAGAGCAAAGTAAAATAAAGTAAAGTGCGGAGTGCAGGGTCCAGGGCCAAATGTCGATGGTTGTGCCCAGTCATGTAAATGCGCCAGATAGTTCTAAGAAGTTGCAGGCTCCGGGTGCAAAAAAGGTCTCGTGGTTGGGGCTTATTCGTTGTATCTCGCGCAGGCTGGTGAGCCCGTGGTGGGTGGAAGCCCCCCTCGTACTCCCCGCCGCGCCGTAAAGCCCCTCCTGTGTTGCCTGTAGGGACAACCAATTCGTATGGAGCCCTATAATGCCTGTACGGCCAGTTGTTGATTTCAGGCAAAAGCACCCGGGTCACCTGCATCAGGCGCTTTCTTGGGCGTCGGCCCCTTCGTTGCTCTGAGACTCCTCCCGTCGCTCCTGTTCTGCAAGCGTCAGGGGTCTCTCACAGCCTTCCCGGCTCGCCGCTACTCCTCCGTCACTCCACTTCGCAAGCACAGGGGGGAGGGGGTCTCTTGTACTCGCCCCGCTCTCCACTCCACTCCGTCTGTCTCGCTCTCCCAGCGCTCGTCCCCGCTCAGACGCTCAGACGCCGGGTCACCAGGCCGCCGGACCACGATGTCGATTTTGGTCCCGGCCCGGGCGTCCACGTCGTTGCCGCGATCGGCTGCAGTCCACTCCGCCGCCTCGATTGTACTCGCGGTCAGGTAGGCCGCGCGGTTCGCGCCCGGTTTGTTGTTTGTTGTTGTTACCGGGAGCGTCGGCGGCGGCGGTGATAGCCCTCTGCTGTCTCCGATGTCTCGTTCCTCGCCAACATCAGATGCCAGCCTGTCAGGGGGTTTTCGAAGGTGGCAGATGGATAAGAACCTGATACTCGGGAGCTCTAGCACCTGAGCTCCTTCCTAGGTCGCCATCTTGAACTTTAGGTCAATATTATATATATATATAGAGTGTGTGTATATGTATGTATGTATATGTGTTTGTATATGTATGTGTGTGTATATGTATGTATGTATATGTGTTTGTGTGTGTATATATACATATACACACACGTATATATTGGTCACTGTGTGACACAGTGTTGGACTGGATGGGCCATTGGCCTGATCCAACATGGCTTCTCTTATGTTCTTATGCGACAGAGTGTTGGATTGGATGGGCCATTGGCCTTATTCAACATGGCTTCTCTTATGTTCTTAAAGAGCACCATGGCGCAGAGTGGTAAAGCTGCAGTACTGCAGTCGAATCCCTCTCCTCATGACCCTAGTTCGATTCCAGAGGAATCTGGTTCAGGTAGCCAGCTCCAGGTTGACTCAGCCTTCCGAGGTCAGTAAAATGAGTCCCCAGCTTGCTGGGGGGAAAGTGTAGATGTGGGGAAGGCAATGGCAAACCACCACGTGAAATGTCTGCCATGAAAACGTTGTGAAAGCAACGTCACCCCAGAGTTGAAAATGACTGATGCTTGCACAGGGGACTACTTTTACCTTTTATGCACTTTATAACATGACCATGCTAGGACACTTTTAAAAAAAAAAGGCTGGGAATAACAGTCCCCATAAAACCAGCACAGGGAAAGATAAGGGAATATTTCTTTTTGCACCAGTGGGATCTATATACCATATAGAGCACTGACCAGCATTTGCATCATTATGCATCTCTTTTTGCCTTCACATCAAGGTTAGTGCTATGAAACTAAGGGGGAACTCTGCACCACCCTCTTTAATTCCGTCCCTCCTTTTAGCGGCTCCCTCAGCTCTTGCATTCTCATTCTCCACTCTAGGTCTCTGGGTAACCTTTGTGGTGGAGGAGAAGAGGTTGCAAGCCTATTTCCTCCCCTCCCCTTTCCCTGCTTTACACATGGCGGAAACAGTCACCGACCTATGGGTCAGTGCTCAGAGGCTGACGGAGGTTCTGATGCTAAGCACACTTACTTGAGAGTAAGCCTGCATTAAGCTTCTTCTCAACCTCCAGGAGATGCACAATATGTGCAAAAGAGCCACATGTGGCCCCCAAGCAGCAGTTTGGCCACCCCGATCTAAAGAAGAAGAAGGGCAGGGACGGTGGCTCAGTGGCAGAGCATCTGCTTGGGAAGCAGAAGGTCCCAGGTTCAATCCCCGGCATCTCCACTAAAAAAAGGGTCCAGGCAAATAGGCGTGAAAAACCTCAGCTTGAGACCCTGGAGAGCCGCTGCCAGTCTGAGAAGACAATACTGATTTTGATGGACCCAGGGGAGTCTGATTCAGTATAAGGCAGCTTCATACGTTCATATATAAGAAGAAGATGATATTGGATTTATATCCCGCCCTCCACTCCGAAGAGTCTCAGAGCGGCTCACAATCTCCGTTATCTTCCTCCCCCACAACAGACACCCCGTGAGGTGGGTGGGGCTGGAGAGGGCTCTCACAGCAGCTGCCCTTTCAAGGACAAACTCTGCCAGAGCTATAAGAACATAAGAGAAGCCATGTTGGATCAGGCCAATGGCCCATCCAGTCCAACACTCTGTGTCACACAGTGGAAAATATGTGTGTGTGTGTGTGTATACACACACATACATACATATATACAAACACACACACACACACATATATATACTGTGGCTAATAGCCACTGATGGACCTCTGCTCCATATTTTTATCCAATCCCCTCTTAAAGCTGGCTATGCTTGTAGCCGCCACCACCTCCTGCGGCAGTGAATGCCACATGTTAATCACCCTTTGGGTGAAGAAAAACTTCCTTTTATCCGTTTTAACCCGACTGCTCAGCAATTTCATTGAATGCCCACGAGTTCTCGTATTGTGAGAAAGGGAGAAAAGTACTTCTTTCTCTGCTTTCTCCATCCCAAGCATAATCTTGTAAACCTCTCTCATGTCACCCCGCAGTCGACGTTTCTCCAAACTAAAGAGCCCCAAGCGTTTTAACCTTTCTTCATAGGGAAAGTGTTCCAAACCTTTAATCATTCTAGTTGCCCTTTTCTGCACTTTTTCCAATGCTGTAATATCCTTTTTGAGGTTCGGTTACCAGAATTGTACACAGTATTCCAAATGAGACCAGACCATCGATTTATACAGGGGCATTACTCCTCCACTTGCACCTGCTAGCTATGGCTGACCCAAGGCCATGCTAGCAGGTGCAAGTGGAGGAGTGGAGAATCTAACCGGGTTCTCCCAGATAAGAGTCCGCACACTTCACCACTTCACCAAACTGGCTCTCAGGAAAAGATCAGCAGGTGCTCACCAGCAGCAAGCAGAACATGGGCATTATGCATAGGCCAGGAGTGGCCAAACTGTGGCTCAGGAGCCATACATGGCTCTTTCATACATATTGTGTGGCTCTTGAAGCCCCCACCCACCCCATCAGCCAGCTTGGAGAAGGCATTTGTCTCTTTCCATCTCTTCTCCAAGCCAAGCCAGCTGATGGCTTGGAGAATGCATTCAAAGTTGCTTTCTTCCCACCTCTTCCTCCTTTCCCCATCTTTTTGCTTTCTTTCCACCTTTCCTTCCTTCTTTGCGGCTCTCAGACATCTGACATTTATTCCATGAGGCTCTTCTGTTAAGCAAGTTTGGCTGTCCCAGCATAGGATCTCCAACAGCCCCAGCCATAACACAAATGCCTGAGTTCTCCCAAATGGACAAAAAGAAATCATTCTTTACACAGCATGTGATTAAAATGTGGAATTTGCCGCCAGAGGATGTGGTGATGGCCACAGGTTGGCCCCTGTGTGAGAGAGGAGGCTGGACTAGATGGACCTCACTGGTCTGATCCTGCAGGGCTCTTCTGATGTTCTTATGAAGGCCTCAGCCTCTCTGCCCTGTAGCTGGCCCTCCAGAGGAACTGGTTGACCACTGTGTGAGACAGGAGGCTGGACTAGATGGACCTCACTGGTCTGATCCAGCAGGACTCTTCTGATGTTCTTATGAAGGCCTCGGCCCCTCTGCCCTGTTGTTGGCCCTCCAGAGGAACTGGTTGGCCACTGTGTGAGACAGGAGGCTGGACTAGGTGGACTCTCACTGGTCTGATCCAGCAGGGCTCTTCTGATTTTCTTATGAAGGCCTCAGCCTCTCTGCCCTGTTGTTGGCCCTCCAGAGGAACTGGTTGGCCACTGTGTGAGACAGGAGGCTGGACTAGATGGACCCCCCCTGGTCTGGTCCAGCAGGGTTCTTCTGATGTTCTTCTCAGGGGAAGGCCTCAGCCTCTCTGCCCTGTTGTTGGCCCTCCAGAGGAACTGGTTGGCCACTGTGTGAGACAGGAGGCTGGACTAGATGGACCTCACTGGTCTGATCCAGCAGGGCTCTTCTGATGTTCTTTTGAAGGCCTCAGCCTCTCTGCCCTGTTGTTGGCCCTCCAGAGGAACTGGTTGGCCACTGTGTGAGACAGGAGGCTGGACTAGGTGGACCCTCCCTGGTCTGATCCTGAAGGGCTCTTCTGATGTTCTTATGAAGGCCTCAGCCTCTCTGCCCTGTTGTTGGCCCTCCAGAAGAACTGGCTGGCCACTGCATGGTACAGGAAGGATGTTAGGCTAGATGGACCACTGGCCTGATCCAGCAGGGCTCTTCTGATATCCTTATGAAGGCCTCGGCCTCTCTGCCCTGTTGTTGGCCCTCCAGAGGAACTGGTTGGCCACTGTGTGAGACAGGAGGCTGAACTAGATGGACCCTCCCTGGTCTGATCCTGCAGGGCTCTTCTGATGTTCTTTTGAAGGCCTCAGCCTCTCTGCCCTGTTGTTGGCCCTCCAGAGGAACTGGTTGGCCACTGTGTGAGACAGGAGGCTGAACTAGATGGACCCTCCCTGGTCTGATCCTGCAGGGCTCTTCTGATATCCTTATGAAGGCCTCGGCCTCTCTGCCCTGTTGTTGGGCCTCCAGAGGAGCTGGTTGGCCACTGTGTGGAACAGGATGCTGGACTAGATGGACCTCACTGGTCTGATCCAGCAGGAATCTATCAGTGGCTACTAGCCCTGGTGACAAAAGGGAGCCTCCATCTATAGAGGCAGCAAACTTCTGAATCCCAGGGCTAAGAGCAACAGCAGGGAAAGGACTCGGCCTCTGTGCTCTGTTGCTGAGGTTCCAGAGGAACTGGCTGGACACTGTGTGGAAAAGGATGCTGGACTAGATGGACCTCACTGGTCTGACCCAACAGGGCTTTTCTAATGTTCTTATGAAGGTCTCGGCCTCTCTGCCCTGTTCCTGGTCCTCCAGAGGAGCTGGTTGGCCACTGTGTGGAACAGGATGCTGGACTAGATGGACCTCACTGGTCTGACCCAACAGGGCTTTTCTAGTGCTCTTATGAAGGTCTCGGCCTCTCTGCCCTGTTCCTGGTCCTCCAGAGGAACTAGCTGGCCACTTGTGTGAGACATGATGCTGGACTAGATGGACCCTCACTGGTCTGACCAACAGGGCTCTTGTGATGTTCTTCTCAGGGGAAGGCCTCGGCCTCTCTGCCCTGTTGTTGGCCCTCCAGAGGAACTGGTTGACCAGTGTGTGAGACATGAGGCTGGACTAGATGGACCCTCACTGGTCTGACCAGCAGGGCTCTTCTGATGTTCTTCTCAGGGGAAGGCCTCGGCCTCTCTGCCCTGTTGTTGGCCCTCCAGAGGAACTGGTTGACCAATGTGTGAGACATGAGGCTGGACTAGATGGACCCTCACTGGTCTGACCAGCAGGGCTCTTCTGATGTTCTTCTCAGGGGAAGGCCTCGGCCTCTCTGCCCTGTTTTTGGCCCTCCAGAGGAACTGGTTGACCAGTGTGTGAGACATGAGGCTGGACTAGATGGACCCTCACTGGTCTGACCCAGCCTAGTTCCCTGGATCCCACGGGAGAGACACAAAGAAAGCACCTTTAAAAAAAGAAAGACAGCACCTCTGTGTCCTTTATAAAGTTTGTACCTCTGCTTCCTGGCCTGGTGGTACACACGGCCCAGCTCAACAAGGTCTCATTTATGTCACATCTGGCCAGATGTAACAAATGAGTTTGACATGCCTGGTTTAACAGATCAGCTTCTTACCTCTCTGGGCTTGATGCTCAATAGATCCACAGACCCTTCCAAGAGGCTTTCGTAGTAGCTCTCGTTGTCCAAGACATCTTCGTCATCCGGATGGAAGAGAAGGTACGACCTGGCACACTCTAGGGCTCGCACGTAATCGCCAACTGAAAGAGGGATTGGGGGACAATTGCCACAGGCTGGAAATTCCACAGACCATTTCCTGCATCCTGTCTTGAGCCCCAGGGGCCGTGGCTCCGCGGCAGAGCCTCAGCTTGGCCTGCAGGAGGTCCCTGGTTCAATCCGCGGTAGCATCTCCAGTTTAAAAGGATCACGCCGTTGAAGATGGGAAAGACTTCTCTCTGCCTGAGTCCCTGGAGAGCAGCTGCCAGTTTGAGTAGACAAGACTGATTTTGGTGGACCCGGGGGGGGGGGGTCTGATTCGACATAAGACAACTCGACCTGTCCACAGGCCCATTGAAACCACAGGGGCAATCTACAAAAACCTATGCGGAGAGAGTCATAAAGCAGAGACCCAATGAGGTCTAGTAGTTAGCAGGGCCTTTTTTGAGCACGAACGCAGTTCTGGCTGGCATGGCACCAGGGGGTGTGGCTTGGCACCAGGGGGTGTGGTGCTTGTGAGGGGCAACAGTGGGAGGACTTCTAGTGTCCTGGCCGCACTGGTGGACCTCCTGATGGGACCTGGGTTTTTTGGCCACTGTGTGACACAGAGTGTTGGACTGGATGAGGCAGTGGCCTGATCCAACACGGCTTCTCTTATGTTCTTATGTCTGGGGCAGTGGTGCTCTGTCTTCTTGGTGCTTGGGAGGGGCAACAGTGGGAGGGCTTCTGGTGCCCTGGCCCCATTGATGGACCTCCTGATGGCACCTGGGTTTTTGGCCACTGTGTGACACAGAGTGTTGGACTGGATGTGCCACTGGCCTGATCCAACATGGCTTCTCTTACGTTCTTATGTCTGGGGCAGGGATGCTTTGTATTCTTGGTGCTTGCGGGGGGGCAACAGTGGGAGGACTTCTAGTGCCCTGGTCCCACTGATGGACCTCCTGATGGCACCTGGGTTTTTCAGCCACTGTGTGACACAGTGTTGGACTGGATGGGCCATTGGCCTGATCCAACATGGCTTCTCTTACGTTCTTATGTCTGGGGCAGTGATGCTCTGTATTCTTGGTGCTTGGGAAGTGCAACAGTGGGAGGGCTTCTGGTGCCCTGGCCCTACTGATGGACCTCCTGATGGCACCTGGGTTTTTTGGCCACTGTATGACACAGAGTGTTGGACTGGATGGGCCACTGGCCTGGTCCAACATGGCTTCTCTTATGTTCTTATGCCTGGCGCAGTGATGCTCTGTATTCTTGGTGCTTGGAGGGAGGGGCCGCATGGGAGAGCTTCTGGTGTCCTGGTCCCATTGATGGACCTCCTGATGGCACCTGAGTTTTTGGCCACTGTGTGACACAGAGTGTTGGACTGGATGGGCCACTGGCTTGATCCAACACAGCTACTCTTATATTCTTATGTTCTTAATATGAAAATATGTTCCTTCTGGCTTTTTCTACAAAAGGAAACCCCTGTGTGAAACAAGTATGATGCCAGGGGGTGTGTCCTAATATGCAAATGAGTTCCTCCTGGGCTTTTTCTACAAAAAAAGAAAAGCCCTGGTAGTTAGAATGTTACATACAGGGCTGACCCTAGGCTGTCTGGGACACTAGGCACACACACCCCCGCACTAACATCACCAAGGCATATGGGGAGCACCCAATTCGGCACCTCTAGAAGGCTGGCGCCCTAAGCAATCACCTAGCTTGCTTAGCGGCAGGGTTGGCCCTGGTCACATATGAGGCTGCTGAATCATCAGACCTTCTGGGATGGAACCTGGGACCTTCTGAATGCCAAGCAGATGTGCTACCGCTGAGCCACAGTTCCTCCCCTGATTAAGTCTGCAGGAAACTAGAACCAATTCCCCACCCTACCGTGATGTTCACTGGGTGATCTTGAACTCCTCACTTTCCTCCCCCTCAGCCTAACCTTCCCTACAGGGGAAGGATAAAAATGGAGGTGACCCATGTCTCTGAGCATCTTGGAAATACGGCAAGATGAAGATACGGCAAGATAAAAAAAAAGAGCCCTGTGGCACAGAGTGGTCAAGCTGCAGTACTGCAGTCCGAACTCTCTGCTCACGACCTGAGTTCGATCCCGGAGGAAGCTGGGTTCAGGTAGCTGACTCCAGGTTGACTCAGCCTTCCATCCTTCTGAGGTCAGTCAAATAAGTCTCCAGCTTGCTGGGGGGGAAAGTGTAGAGGACTGGGGAAGGCAAGGACAAACCACCCCGTAAAAACGTCTGCTGTGAAAACGCTGTGAAAGCAACGTCACCCCAGAGGTGGAAACAACTGGTCCTTGCACAGGGGACTACCTTTACCTTTAAAAATGCAATCGGTGTATAAATCACAGAGTTCCCTCTAAGCTGACTTAGTGTGAGCTAGCTCACAGGGTTTTTTAGCCACCAGCTAAAAATATAGATGGCCCCAGAGCAAACTAATTTATGCAGAAGCCGAATCGCTCGCTGACAACTTGGACGCCAGTCGCTCACAAAATAGAATTTTTGCTCACAAAGACTTAGAGGGAGCGTTGCCTGGGACTGGGAGACAGCTCACAGAAGAGATCAAATCGGGCAACCGCCGAAAACTAAGCCACAAGTTCTCCCCCTCACATATCCCTTCCTGTAGCCTCCATATTCTTGGAGCTTTAACGGTGAAACGAGGGGAACCCGCTGCTAGCCGTTCCCCAATCCCAGGGACTAGTTTTCAGCCTTGGGGGGAGGGGTGTGTGTGCGTTATGCCGCTCTGTGCTAAACCCAAAGGATATCCTCAACGTTTGGGCTGCATGAAGACAATGCTTGTGCTGGATTTTGGTTGTTGTTTTTTTTTAAAAAGCATACTAGAGAAAGCACAAGCCTGCATTGTAGTGCGATTCCCTGGGCTGATCAGGAATGCAAGCGCTCAGGAAGTTGCACAGGGCAGAACGGTTTAAGAGGGCCTACGCTGTGTTTTACACGGGGGGGTGTTGACAGATTGTTATAATTGGGAAATGGTTGTGGCCTGTGTTTTGACTGCTTTAAGGTTTCATTAAATAACTCCTGTGCCTTTAGGGTTGGGTTGCCTCCAGTCTGAATGGGGAGGCAACTGAATAAGGACACACGTTATGCTCCGAGAACCTCCGCGGCAGCTTCTCTGATTTCTCAGAGAGGAAGTAAGAACATAAGAACATAAGAGAAGCCATGTTGGATCAGGCCAATGGCCCATCCAGTCCAACACTCTGTGTCACACAGTGGCAAAAAATTCTATATATACACACACACTGTGGCTAATAGCCACTGATGGACCTGTGCTCCATATTTTTATCTAAACCTCTCTTGAAGGTGGCTATACTTGTGGCCGCCACCACCTCCTGTGGCAGTGAATTCCACATGTTAATCACCCTTTGGGTGAAGAAGTACTTCCTTTTATCCTCCAAGTCTCACCTTCAAGAGGAAGTCTCTTTCGTTGGCGAGAGAAGCCTTCTTTGTATCTTTGCTGCAGGATGGCCAAGGTCAAGGGCGGGCAGGGGTTCTCCGGTTTTGGGGATCCCCGACCCGCCAGCCTATAAGGACCGGTGGGAGGATCCCCTCCTAACGTAGCGATGACATCACTCATAAGTGACATCATTGCACTGGCAACGTCGCGCTCTGGCTGCTCGAGGAGATTCCGGGGAAACTCCATGGTTTTCCATGGGGAGGGACGGTGGCTCAGTGGTAGAGCATCTGCTTGGGAAGCAGAAGGTCCCAAGTTCAATCCCTGGCATCTCCAAAAAGGGTCCAGGCAAGTAGGTGTGAAAATCCTCAGCTTGAGACCCTGGAGAGCCGCTGCCAGTCTGAGAAGACAATACTGACTTTGATGGACCCAGGGTCTGATTCAGTATAAGGCAGCTTCATATGTTCATATGTTCCCGGACGCTGTAGCAATTTGGAAGGAATACTCTATGGCAGGGGTGGCCAACGGTAGCTCTCCAGGCGTTTTTTGCCTACAACGCTCATCAGCCCCAGCCATTGGCCATGCTGGCTGGGGCTGATGGGAGTTGTAGGCAAAAAAACGTCTGGAGAGCTACCGTTGGCCACCCCTGCTCTACGGTACCATAGATATTCAATTGTCCATCTAAAAAAACCAAAAAAAAACCAACTATAAAAAAGGAGGAAATGGCCACCGTGGGGACAGCTTCATGAAAAATGGCTGTTACGTGGGTGGAAAAATGAAAAATTTCCCACCCACATCAGTCTGTCTGTAGCGGCGGGAAAAAGCAAGAATCCAGCAGGGGAGGGCCGCTGCCGGTCTGAGTAGACAAGACTGATTTGGGGAGGGGCCTTGGCTCAGTGGGAGAGCCTACCTGCTCTGCATGCAAAAGGTCCCAGGTTCAAATCCCGGCCTCTCCAATTAAAAAGGACCAGGCAGTAAGCGTTGGGACACACAATTGCTAAGTAGGATTGCCAACTACCTGAGATCTCCCGGGATTACAACTGATCTCCAGACAACAGAGAAGGGTTGCCAAACTCTTGGGCGAGGGTTCTCTCCCTCTGGAGGTCCCCAACCCGCCGGCCCCCTTTGGGCCAGCTGGGGGAACCCCTTCCGATGTCGCTGGTGCAATGACATCACTCGCAAGTGATGTCATCGTGCCGGCGACGTCGTGCGCCGGCTGCTCTAGGAGCTTCTGGGGAAACTCTATGGTTTCTCCAGATGCTTTGGCAATTTGGGAGAGAAACTCTATGGCACCAGAGGCCACGGGGGATTTGGCAACCCCACGACAGAGGTCAGTTCTCAGGGAGAAAACGGCTTCTTTGACCATCAGATGCTGTGGCGTGATATCCCGCTGAGGTCCTTCCCCTCTCGAAATCCTGCTCTCTCCAGGTTCAACTACTAAATCTCCAGGAATCTCTCAACCTGGAGTTGGCCATCCTATTCCTAAGGTCTTGGCGGCTGCCACGCCATCCCTGGAATGTCTGAATCGGGGGGAAATCCAGGCAAGTGAGCTTTACCTCTGTAATAGGCAAACTGCAAGAAGTCGTAATGGAGGGGGAGGTAGTTGTCGATGGGAGAGAGACGCCCGGGCCGCGTGGCCAGTTCCCGCACACACTCGTGTTGACACACAAGGACTTGCATGTAGTGATCTGAGGTGAGGGGGAGAGAGAAGAAACACAAAAAGCACACACTTCAGATGGGAATGAAAAGCAAGAACATGAACAAAATCTCATTGTAATTTGCTATATGCTGAACTCTGTTGTGACACTGTGGTGTGTATAAAAAGAAGAAGATACTGGATTTATATCCCGCCCTATACTCTGAATCTCAGAGCGGTCACAATCTCCTTTACCTTCCCCCCCCCCCCACCACAACAGACACCCTGTGAGGTGGGTGAGGCTGAGAGAGCTCTGACAGCAGCTGCCCTTTCAAGGACAACTCCTACAAAAGCTATGGCTGACCCAAGGCCGTTCGAGCAGCTGCAAGTGGAGGAGTGAAGAATCAAACCCAGTTCTCCCAGATAAGACTCCGCGCACTTAACCACTACATCAAACTGACTCTAAGAACACTGAGAGCATCCTCTGGGATCATAAAGAGCAGCTCTGAACAAGCCCGGACAGCTTCCTGTTTCCTGACCCCAAAATGGCGTCTGCAGGAGGCAGAGCCAGCTACAAAATGGCCACCGGAGCATACCTTCAGTCACACAGTGACGGCCAGAAGGTTCTTGTGCTGCCCAAACGACATTTTAAAAATCTGTTCAGCCAGTCAGAAACCTTGCTGGGGGAAAAGGCCCATATCACCCCGTCTACTTTCTAAGAAACAAGTGGCAGGCGCCATGGTGACGGCATCCATGGATACCACGTTGGAGACTCCTGCCTTAAAAGACACATTTTGCTGCCAGAGGAGAAAATAATGGTTCCCCCCCCCCCCCAGCTGGAACACGTTCTGCAGAAGAGACTACAAGCAGCTGCTTCAGGAAAGATGAGGTGCCATCACCCCGAGGGTTGAAGGTCAACTGAAAATGCACAAGTTTAAAGTGGCTGCGTAAACAGAAGGGAACGTGGGCCACCCGCAGTTGGCTGCCCTTGAGACTAGCGTTCCTAGCGCAAGGCATTTAATCTCTGGACGCCAGACTGAAGTCTCTTTGGGCTTCCATTCCATCCAGATCTGTACAGATCAGTTACCCACAATTACCATAGAGAATCTAGAACAGGGGTATCATGAGCCCTGACAAGGAGGAGCTGGAAGGGTTAACAGACCTGGAAGAGTTGCCAGCCAGTTCCTCAGCTGAACAAACAGCAGCTGGCCCATCAATCACTCTCCAGGCACCAGTGTGAGCTGTTGACAATCAATCTCCTCCAAGCTCTCCTCCCATCTCAAGAGTTCGAAGCAGGCTCCGGAAAGAACTTTCAGAGCGAAGACATGAGGCACACCGATGCTTCAGTTCTCTCAGCCCTGAGTTCTAGCAGAGTCACTGCCACCCAGGGAGCAGGCTGATTGTGACTCCCATATAGCTCCCAACAAGTTTATTCTCTGGTTTGCATCCACGCTTCTTCCTGATCCTGACCTGCTTGATTTCCTTGGCACCCTGACCTTTTGGCTTTTGGACATTGACTTCTGATTCCGGTTTGTGATTCTGCATTGGTGACTTGGCTCCTGCTTGACTTCCTGGACTTTGACCTTGGGCTGGCTTTGGACTCCTGCCTGCCTGTGCCCTGAGAATGTGACAAGGGGTGACCAAACCTGCTTAACATAAGAGTCACATAGAATAAACGTCAGATGTTTGAGAGCTGCGAGGGAGGGAGGGAGAGAGGAAAAATTGAAAGAAAGGTGGAAAGAAAGCAAATATATGGGGGAAGAAGAAGGGAGGGAGAGGCCCTGCGGGCAGGATAGGGGTGCCTTTTGCTACAGGGGTTGGGAACAGTGGCTCTCCAGATGTTTTGGCCATGATGGCTGGGGCTGATGGGAGTTGTAGGCAAAAAACATCTGGAAAGCCACTGTTCCCTACCCCTGTACATGTGGAGGGGATTTGGTCGTTCCTCTTTGAGCCGGCTGGTTTCCAGACATCTCCCACGTGCCCCAAACAGCTGGTCTAGACTCAGCCACGACGTCAATGGTCTGGACCAGATATTGTGAACTGCACAGTGGGACTGAGCCCTGTCCTCGTGAAGGTAGGCAAAGGACCTCACCCTACCTGGGAACGGGCATCTTTTTCATCATCCCCTGCTCCTAAGCCTCTAGACTTGCAGACCTGAGCAGGCGGTGATATTCAGCTCCACGCTCACTTTCCCCTCCCTTCCAAAGAGGGAAAAACGTGTAAAAACTTGCACATCCCTCCCAGACTGTGTCGTTAAGTGGCAGTCAGATTGACAAAAACTGCTGATGTCTGAAGACACCTGTGGTACCCTGCCGTGATAAAAGTTGTTAAACTGAGAGCCTGATCTTCACAACTACAATGAGGTCTAAATCATAAGAACGTAAGAGCATTCTCTATCCCATGCATAAACTTGTAAACTTTTCAAGCAGTTTTTGACAGAAGCTCAAAAGGGAAATAGGTCTGCAGCTTTCTGCCAGATGGTTTGGTTTTCCAGGTTTCAGAATAGCAACTACCTTTGGTGTGAGCCAGTTTGGTGTGAGAGCCAGTTTGGTGTAGTGGTTAAGCGTGCGGACTCTTATCTGGAAAAACTGGGTGTGATTCCCCACTCCTCCACTTGCAGCTGCTGGAATGGCTTTGGGTTAGCCATTAGCTCTGGCAGAGGTTGTCCTTGAAAGGGCAGTTGCTGTGAGAGCCCTCTCAGCCGCACCCACCTCACAGGGTGTCTGTTGTGGGGGGAGAAGATAGAGGAGATTGTGAGCCGCTCTGAGTCTCTGATTCAGGGAGAAGGGCGGGGTATAAATCTGCCCCCACCTCACAGGGTGTCTGTTGTGGGGGGAGAAGATAGAGGAGATTGTAAGCCGCTCTGAGTCTCTGATTCAGGGAGAAGGGTGGGGTATAAATCTGCCCCCACCTCACAGGGTGTCTGTTGTGGGGGGAGAAGACATAGGAGATTGTAAGCTACTCTGATTCAGAGAGAAGGGTGGGGTATAAATCTGCCCCCACCTCACAGGGTGTCTGTTGTGGGGGGAGAAGATAAAGGAGATTGTGAGCCGCTCTGAGTCTCTGATTCAGGGAGAAGGGTGGGGTATAAATCTGCCCCCACCTCACAGGGTGTCTGTTGTGGGGGGAGAAGATATAGGAGATTGTAAGCTACTCTGATTCAGAGAGAAGGGCGGGGTATAAATCTGCCCCCACCTCACAGGATGTCTCTTGTGGGGGGAGAAGACATAGGAGATTGTGAGCTGCTCTGAGTCTCTGATTCTGAATCTTTGATTCAGAGAGAAGGGCGGGGTATAAATCTGCAATTCTTCTTCTTCTTCTTCTTCCTGAGTTCCCCTGGGAGTCTTTCTGTTCTCATGTCAGTGAAAAACTTTGTAAGCCACTTCTTAGTGAACATGCCGCTGCTGATCAAGAACTCATTATGGGATACAGTCAAAGCCTGGTGTCTTTCCACTTTTGATATCCTTCAGATATCCAGCTCACAAGAATATCCTTGATATCTTTCAGTGAGGTCCAATTCCAGCTTGCCTCCTCATGGTGCAGTGCGGTGTGTAAGCCCTGCCATTTAACCCATCTGCAGACAATCATAAGATCTCCCAGCTACGCTACATGCATGGAAACAGGAGGAAGAGCTCTGACCCTACACTGTGGGTTCCTTTGCTTTCTGCCTAATGAAGCCAAATGGGCAAACACTCCAGCTACTCCTGGCCTTTTCAACTGATGGAAGCAGAAGTTCATAGACTGAGCAGCCACATCCATTACTGCCTGCCTGAATTAAGGAGGTCAGGAAGAAGAAGAAGAAGAAGAAGAAGAAGAAGAAGAAGAAGAAGAAGAAGAAGAAGAAGAAGAAGAAGAAGAAGAAGAAGAAGAAGAAGAAGAAGAAGAAGAAGAAGAAGAAGAAGAAGAAGAAGAAGAAGAAGAAGAAGAAGAAGAAGAAATTGGATTTATACCCCGCCCTTCCCTAGCCAAAGGAGTCTCAGAGCAGTTTACAATCTCCTTTCCCTTCCCCTCCCCACAACAGACACGGCTGAGTGCTCTGACAGAAACTGCTCTTCAGAGAAAAGCTCTGAGAGAGTTATGACTGACCCAAGACCAGTCCAGCAGTTGCATGTGGGGGATTGGGAAAGTAAACCTGGTTCTCCCAGATAAGAGTCCACGCACTTAACCACTACGCCAAACTGGCTCCCTTCAGAAGATATTGGATTTGTATGCCCACCTTCCACTCTGAATCTCAGAGTCTCAGAGCAGTTTATAATCTCCTTTACCCTCTTCCCCACAACAGACAGCCTGTGAGGTAGGTGGGGCTGAAAGAGCTCTCCCTGCAGCTGCCCTTTTGAGGACAGCTCTGTGAGAGCTACGGCTGACCCAAGACTCTCCAAATAAAATGACTTAGTACCCCACGTCCTGTCTCGTTAAGAGCTACAAATCTGTCTCAGGAAAAGCTGCAGGCTCCTAACGAAAGATGTGTTCCCCTGTCCTGGGACTTTGCTGCGCAACCGTGCAACCAAGCAGGAACTTAAAGCAATTTCTCATTTTCCTCCCGGGGCAGCTTGGAGAGCTGACCGTGGGCGAGGAGGTCAGACCTTCCACACACTTTCCAAAAATACTGCTGTGTGCAGCAGGAATAAACGCAGCAGGAACCCAGCAAAATTCATCGGCGTAGGCAGGAGAAATGCCGCTGAAGCCAACATGCAGCTGACAGGGTCTGTGCTCCGGAATAATCCCTGATCATTACTAGCCGGGCTCCATGAACTTCCCACGACCAGAGGGCCTGGACTCCAGCGACAGGTGGGCACCCTGTTCTTGAGTGACCAGCGGGGGGTGGGGAGTGTGACGACCACCCTGGCATCACGCTGAAACATAACAACACTTCAAGTGTGAACACATGAACACATGAAGCTGCCTTATACTGAATCAGACCCTCGGTCCATCGAAGTCAGTATTGTCTTCTCAGACTGGCAGCGGCTCTCCAGGGTCTCAAACTGAGGTTTTTCACACCTATTTGCCTGGACCCTTTTTGGGAGATGCCAGGGATTGAACCTGGGACCTTCTGCTTCCCAAGCAGATGCTCTACCGCTGAGCCACCGTCCCTCCCCGAAACAGGAAGTGACATCATGAGGTGGTAGTGACGCCCTACATGACACGGTGTTGCCCTGATGCGATGACATCACTTCCAGTTGAGATCATTTCTGCCCCCCAATATCTCTGCCAATTTCTATCCCATAGAAGGAGGAGAAGGAGAAGAAGTACCCCAGTTCCGCTGTCTAGATAAATCCCCGAGTCTTGGCCAGTTGAGGATCCCCTCCCCCTAGCCCTCGTTTGTCGCCATTGGAGCCTTCCTTGAAGACTACGATCGGTAATTATCACCCTGTTTGTCCATCCTTGTGCTGTCTCTGTATTTCTCTCTATTTTTATTAGGACTGTATGCGTGTTGTATGTATTCATTGCCTTGTATGTGTGTTCTATATTTTTCTACAATACATTTTTAATTGTTTTACTTAATTAGCGTCCTTGGCAAATTTAGGCAATAATTTCTGGACGCGTCTCCTGTATACATAGATTCTAGATCCTTTTTAAGCCAGGTGCCCACCTGTCAATTCCCCAACCTTGTTTGGAGGGCATTTTGGCTAACAGATATTGGTGGAGAAAGCGTGGGCAGAATCCTGACTGTTTGAACACAAGCGAGTCGACACGCGTGTCTTCAGACAGCCAGACGTGGGAATACACCATCCAGAAAGTCTTGCTAGTTAGGCTGTTGTGTGAATGAATGAGTGATTTTTGACTTGTGTGAACGGCTCTAGAGAGCATTTCTATATTGTGGGTTGGGCTGCTCCCGCTCTATCATTCAGCGCAGATTCTCTAGCCGCACCTAGAGGGCCAGATACCACCTGTACAGGAGCTGAACCTGCCTGGAACGCAAGGGGAGAATCTCGTGAATCTCCGGCTGTCGTCTCGAGGCCTTTCTCAACGTGTCTATCTGGGGAGGGTTCGTGAGGATAGGTCAGGACTATTTAAGATCGGATAGGGCCCCCTTCCTCCCCTTTTCTCTTTACTTTGAGCACCGTGTACCTTATACACACACACACATCACACACGCACCCACACACTGAAGAAGTCCTAGGGCTAGGCAAGCATTTCAGAGAGTTCTGAGAGAGAGCAGAGAAGCTCTGAGATAGAGCAGAGAATAAGTGATATAAGGGTGAGCAGCTGGGAAAGTTGCTGAGAATTTCTGAGTTTGTGTGACTGCTGAAAATTCTGAGTTTGTGGTTGCTGGGAACCTGCTGTTTGTTTGGTTGAGTGGGCTGAAGGTGAAGGTGATTGTTGCTGATTGATTAGGAGTGGCTGTGTTCCCCACCCTCTTTGCATTGTTAAGCTGCGCCATGCCAGAGGCGAGAGCTAAAGGGCTCTGTAAGGACCAGGAACCCAGATCCCTAACTTCCTTGTGCTCCCAATAAGGTAAGCTGACCCTCCAGAAGGGGAGCCACTTAAACAAACAGGATTTAAAGGGGACTGTATATTTACAAAAAAAAAGCTATCATGAAGGTACAATGCCAGCAGGGGGGTGGGGGCTTTCCAGTGTTTTGCACTGAGTGTCACATGTATGACTATCTGCCCACAGGACAGAAGTCTTGGGTGTGTTCTCGATGCATGGAGCTCCTGGTCCTCAGGGAACGAGTTCGTACCCTTGAGACCATGGTGACTGACCTGGAGAAGCAGAGACAGTCAGTTAGGCGCTCAGGGAAGGCTCTCAGGGGTGTATTAGATGAGCCCCGCTCTGAACGTGGCAGCCCTGTTGCTGCCAGGGAGCATGAGGGTCGAGAGGGAACAGGGCACCGTGCTGAGGATAAGGGGAATGCGCCCTCAGAAGGGACCTCTTCTTCAGTTGGTGAGTGGGAATCCTTTCGTGCCAAGGAACTATCCCTGGGCAGGGAGAGAGGGGGGGTCTTGGTAGTTGGTGATTCGATCCTTAGGCAAGTAGACAAATGGGTGGCAAAACCGCGTACTGACCATATGGTGACTTGCCTGCCTGGTGCAAAGGTAGTGGACCTTCCAGCAGGTGAAGCCCACGCTCTGCAGCCAAGATCGGACCAAAGAGGAGGGGTCTGGAGCAGTGTTCCCTCTAAGAGCCAGTTTGGTGTAGTGGTGAAGTGCGCGGACTCTTATCTGGGAGAACCAGGTTTGATTCCCCATTCCTCCACTTGCACCTGATGAAATGGCCTTGGGTCAGCCATAGCTCTAATAGAGAGCCAGTTTGGTGTAGTGGTGAAGTGCGCGGACTCTTATTTGGGAGAACCAGGTTTGATTCCCCATTCCTCCACGTGCACCTGCTGGAATGGCCTTGGGTCAGCCATAGCTCTAATAGAGAGCCAGTTTGGTGTAGTGGTGAAGTGCGCGGACTCTTATCTGGGAGAACCGGGTTTGATTCCCCACTCCTCCACTTGCACCTGCTGGAATGGCCTTGGGTCAGCCATAGCTCTAATAGAGAGCCAGTTTGGTGTAGTGGTGAAGTGCGCGGACTCTTATCTGGGAGAACCAGGTTTGATTCCCCACTCCTCCACTCGCAGCTGCTGGAATGGCCTTGGGTCAGCCATAGCTCTCTTATCTGGGAGAACCGGGTTTGATTCCCCCCTCCTCCACTTGCAGCTGCTGGAATGGCCTTGGGTCAGCCATAGCTCTGGCAGGAGTTGTCCCTGAAAGGGCAGCTGCTGTGAAAGTCCTCTCAGTCCCACCCACTTCACAGGGTGTCTGTTGTGGGGGAGGAAGGGAAAGGAGATTGTGAGCCGCTCTGAGACTCTTAGTGGAGAACGGAATATAAATCCAATGTCGTCGTCGTCTTCTTCTTAAGCTGAGTTAGCATGAGCTAGCTCACAGATTTTCAGCCTCCAGCTCACACATTTTTGTCTTAGCTCAGGAAGGAGGACCCCAGAGCATACTAATTGATGCAGGAGCTCACAACTTTAATGCCAGGAGCTCACAAAGTAGAATTTCTGCTCACAAGACTCTGCAGCTTAGAGGGAACTTTGGTCTGGTGTGCACCTGGCCCCTGACATTTTGGAGCAGCGGTGAAGTGCGTGGACTCTTATCTGAGAGAACCAGGTTTGATTCCCCCACTCCTCCACTTGCAGCTGCTGGAATGGCCTTGGGTCAACCAGAGCTCTCGCAGGAGTTGTCCTCGAAAGGGCAGCTTCTGGGAGAGCCCTCTCAGCCCCACCCACCTCACAGGGTATCTGTTGTGGGGGGAGAAGATACAGGAGATTGTAAGCCGCCCTGAGATTCGGAGTGGAGGGCGGGATATCAATCCAATACCATCATCATCCTTTAACCCATCTGCAGCAACTCCACTTGGAAAGAGCAACAGGCTCTAGCTTAGCGGGGGAAGGAACAAACTCGGGATGAAGGAATGGCCGAGAGCAAGCCCCATAGAAACAGCCCCCCCCCTTGAACAATCCAAGCCAGAGTCAATTCGGTAGGGCAGCTGGATTCTGCGCCCATCCGTACGGATGCCCTCCGCTAGGTCTCTTGCTCTGAGCGGCGATATTTATATTCCGTCGTAGCTGCAAGAGCAGGAAAAATAAACCTCAGGCCACAGCCTGCGTCAGGCCTCGACAGCAGCTAAATAAACCTCCTGCAGCCAAGCGGGCTCTGGTGATCTTCAGCATTTCCCCCCAAGGCCAATCAAGCCATTCATGATAGTCTGCATTCTTAACCCTGCCGGGATGAGCGCCAGATCGGGGAGGGAAAGATCCTCCGAGCGCTTGCCTCTTTCCACGGACTTTCTGACGCATCTTCGCAACGGAGCCCTCGCTGTTGCCGGACGGTGTCCTGCTCACCCACTGGGGGAAGGAAGTGGGTCTTCAACAGACCGTGAGGCTTTCAGATTGGCCTTGTGGGGAGGGAAGAAGAAGAAGGAGAAGATATTGGATTTATATCCCGCCCTCCACTCCGAAGAGTCTCAGAGCGGCTCACAATCTCCTTTCCCTTCCTCCGCCACAACAGACACCCTGTGAAGTAGATGAAGATATTGGATTTATATCCCGCCCTCCACTCTGAAGAGTCTCAGAGCGGCTCACAATCTCCTTTCCCTTCCTCCCCCACAACAGACACCCTGTGAGGTAGATGAAGATATTGGATTTATATCCCGCCCTCCACTCCGAAGAGTCTCAGGGCGGCTCACAATCTCCTTTCCCTTCCTCCCCCACAACAGACATCTTGTGAGGAGGGTGGGGCTGGAGAGGACTCTCACAGCGGCTGCCCTTTCAAGGACAACCTCTGCCAGAGCTATGGCTGACCCAAGGCCATTCCAGCAGGTGCAAGTGGAGGAGTGGGGAATCAAACCCAGTTCTCCCAGATAAGAGTCCGCGCACTTAACCACTACACCAAGCTAGCTCTCCTGCTCCAAAGCAATGGAGTCTAGAATCATAGAGACTAAGGGAGAGAGAGCCTGGGATGGCTGTAGGTGATTATCCTGGAGATCTAACATTTGCCTGGGCAGCTGATGGGCTGTAGATTCAGAACGTACAAAAGGACATACACCAGTCTGGTGTAGAGGTTAAGTGCATGGACTCTTATCTGGGAGAACTGGGTTTGTTTCCCCACTCCTCTACTTGCAGCTGCCGGAATGGCCTTGGGTCAGCCATAGCTCTTGTAGGAGTTGTCCTTGAAAGGGCAGCTTCTGTCAGAGTTCTCTCAGCCCCATCCACCTCCCAGGGTGTCTGTTGTGGGGGAGGAAGGGAAAGGAGATTGTGAGCCGCTCTGAGACTCTGTCCTTGAAAGGGCAGCTGCTGTGAGAGTCCTCTCAGTCCCACCCATCACACAGGGTGTCTGTTGTGGGGGAGGAAGGGGAAGGAGATTGTGAGCCGCTCTGAGATTCGGAGTGGAGGGCGGGATATTAATCCAACATCTAACTCTTCTTCTTCTTCACACAATTCTAGCTGTATCTGTTAGTCCTTCAGGTGTTACTGGTTAGCCTTTACGGTGCTGCTGGATTCTTAACTCTTTTCTACTCCTAAACGTAGCGAGGGATCAAAATGTGGAATTCACTGCCAGAGGATGTAGTGATGCCCACAGGCATAGATGGTTTTAAAGGGGGATTAGACAGATTCATGGAGGGCGGGTCTATCAGTGGCTGCTAGACACGGCAACTTAAGGGAACCTCCACATTCAGAGGCTTCTGAATACGGCTTCCAGGAGACAACATGAGGGGAAGGCCTCAGTCTCTGTGCCCTGTTGTTGGCCCTCCAGAGGAACTGGTTGGCCCATGTGTGAGACAGGAGGCTGGACTAGGTGGACCTTCACTAGTCTGATCCAGCAGGGCTCTTCTGATGTTCTTCTCAGGGGAAGGCCTCGGCTTCTCTGCCCTGTTGTTGGACTTCCAGAGGAACTGGTTGGCCCCTGTGTGAGCCAGGAGGCTGGACTAGTGGACCCTCCCTGGTCTGATCCAGCAGTGTTCTTCTGATGTTCTTATGAAGGCCTTGGCCTCTATGCCCTGTTGTTGGACTTCCAGAGGAACTGGTTGGCCCCTGTGTGAGACAGGAGGCTGGACTAGATGGACCCTCACTGGTCTGGTCCAGCAGGACTCTTCTGATGTTCTTCTCAGGGGAAGGCCTTGGCCTCTCTGCCCTGTTGTTGGCCCTCCAGAGGAACTGGTTGACCAGTGTGTGAGACAGGAGGCTGGACTAGATGGACCCTCCCTGGTCTGACCCAACAGGGCTCTTCTGATGTTCCTCTCTGCCCTGTTTTTCAACCTCCAGAGGAACTGGTTGGCCACTGTTTGAGACAGGAGGCTGGACAAGATGGACCATCACTGGTCTAATCCAGCAGGGCTCTTCTGATGTTCTTATGGAGGCCTCAATCTCTCTGCCCTGTTGTTGGCCCTCCATTGGAATTGGTTGGCCCCTGTGTGAGACAAGAGGCTGGACTAGATGGATTCTCCTTGGTCTGATCCAGCAGGGCTCTTCTGATGTTCTTATGGCCTCAGCCTCTCTGCCCTATTGTTGGCCCTCCAGAGGAACTGAGAGTAATGGCTGTAGAAATCTAGTGGATGGTGCACATGTCCTCTTGGATCCTGGGGCCTAGAAGAAACTTTATGAAACCTACCGCTCTCCATGGTAACCAAAAATCTGCCATAACACTTTCCTTCATGGAAATGTTGTCTCAGCCTGTGCGGAAGTGCCCCTTTGAGGAAATGCTGTCAAAAATCCCCTTCCCACTCTTTTCTGCATGCGCTGCTGGGAGGGCATGAGTTAGGCCCAGCTGTGTTCCCTTCCAGCTTAGGCTCTATGGTCATGGGCCCAGAAGCCCCACGCCTCTCCCACCTGGGCCCTTACCTGCGATGGCTTCATAGAGAGTGACTTTGTAATCCAGATATTCATACTCTTCAAACCGCTGGGGCCTTCACACAAGACCCGACACTCCACATCGGCAGTGCTGTATGCCTCCAGCGCCCGCTCTAGGAACTGGATGGCCAAATGGTATCCCTCCTGGTCGTAATGCCTCACTCCGGCAAGATAATCCTCCTGCAAAACCCAGAACAGACAGGGGTTAGCTGAGGTGAAGTCACTGAGGGAAACATGAAGAAGGAAAAGGAGGAGAAGGAGAGGAGAAGAGTGGACGTATACCCTTCACTCAGATACCCTGTGAGGTAGGTGGGGCAGCACACATCTGAAATGTGCATCCATGTCATGGAGCTCAGTTGTAGAGCACACATAAATCTCCAGGGGGGTTCTTTGGGGCCTGGGGGAGCTGACGCCACTTGGGTTGGCAACTGGCCTCTTGACACAGGTGCAGTGAGAGCCAGTTTGGTGTCGTGGTTAAGTGTGCGGACTCTTATCTGGAGAACCAGGTTTCATTCCCCACTCCTCCACTTGCAGCTGCTGGAAGGGCCTTGGGTCAGCCACAGCTCTCGCAGGAGTTGTCCTTGCAAGGGCAGCTGCTGGGAGAGCCCTCTCAGCCCCACTCACCTCACAGGGTGTCTGTTGTGGGGGGAGAAGATAGAGGAGATTGTGAGCCGCTCTGAGTCTCTGATTCAGGGAGAAGGGTGGGGTATAAATCTGCCCCCACCACACAGGGTGTCTGTTGTGGGGGAAGAAGATACAGGAGATTGTGAGCCGCTCTGAGTCTCTGATTGAGGGAGAAGGGCGGGGGTATAAATCTGCCCCCACCTCACAGGGTGTCTGTTGTGGGGGGAGAAGATAGAAGAGATTGTGAGCCGCTCTGAGTCTCTGATTCAGGAGAAGGGCGGGGTATAAATCTGCCCCCACCTCACAGGGTGTCTGTTGTGGGGGGAGAAGATAGAGGAGATTGTGAGCCGCTCTGAGTCTCTGATTCAGGGAGAAGGGCGGGGTATAAATCTGCCCCCACCTCACAGGGTGTCTGTTGTGGGGGGAGAAGACATAGGAGATTGTGAGCCGCTCTGAGTCTCTGATTCAGGGAGAAGGGCGGGGTATAAATCTGCCCCCACCTCACAGGATGTCTGTTGTGGGGGAGAAGACAGAGGAGATTGTGAGCCGCTCTGAGTCTCTGATTCAGGGAGAAGGGCGGGGTATAAATCTGCCCCCACCTCACAGGATGTCTGTTGTGGGGGAGGAAGACATAGGAGATTGTGAGCCGCTCTGAGTCTCTGATTCAGGGAGAAGGGCGGGGTATAAATCTGCCCCCACCTCACAGGATGTCTATTGTGGGGGAGGAAGACATAGGAGATTGTGAGCCGCTCTGAGTCTCTGATTCAGGGAGAAGGGCGGGATATAAATCTGCCCCCACCTCACAGGGTTGTCTGTTGTGGGGGAGGAAGACATAGGAGATTGTGAGCCCTTCTGAGTCTCTGATTCAGGGAGAAGGGCGGGGTATAAATCTGCCCCCACCTCACAGGGTGTCTGTTGTGGGGGGAGAAGACAGAGGAGATTGTGAGCCGCTCTGAGTCTCTGATTCAGGGAGAAGGGCGGGGTATAAATCTGCCCCCACCTCACAGGGTGTCTGTTGTGGGGGGAGAAGACAGAGGAGATTGTGAGCTGCTCTGAGTCTTAGGAATCGCTTTGAAGTGTCCCTTATATGCAATGTATCTACAGGTTATTCTTTGTCTTTTCAATGCTGGCCTAGCCTCAAGTATCAGTATCAATAAAGTAGTTTCTTTGTATCAACAACGACTCATTACTGAATCTGCCGACTTGACACAAGGTAGGTGGGAAGGAAGAGGGGAACCCTCGAAAAGGTTCAAGACCTGCGCTCCTGTGAGCTCCTGCTGAATCTGAGGCCTGCACTTTAGACAGCTTTGGGACAGCTGTTGTTGTTGTTCAGTCGCACAGTCGAGTCCGACTCTTTGCGACCCCACGGACAAAGTCACGCCAGGCCCTCCCGTCTTCCAATATCCTTCGGGGAAGCTATTTATGTTTAAATTGTTCTGTTTGAATTCATCTGAGCTGCCAACAGCTTCATAACAAGTGTGCCCTTTATGCTTCATTTCTTTTTATCCTTTAGCAGTTTAATGCCGAAGATTTGTTCTTCTATCTATATCTATCTGTCAGCTTGCCCGTCTATCTGATTTCTATCCTGACCCTTCTCCAAGGAGCTGAGAGTGGGCTGCATGGCTCTTCCTTCATTCCTAATCCTAAAATCAGGAGGACACACTTTGTATTTCCAAATCAGGATGCACAAACCCCTGAAAGAAGAAAAGACCCCAGCGCACTTTGAGGAAGGCCCTTCTCCAGGGGAATGGCTTCAAAGCCGTTGCACATATTGGATTAGTTTGGGCTCGTTCTCCAGAAGAGTTTGAAATTTGCTCGTAAGCATCTTTTCTTTTCTCTTTCTCCCTTTCCTGTCCTGCATAAAGACATTGCCAAATCTTTTTTTCCCCAATTTTAAAATTAAGTTTATATTGCTAAGCAAAACATAAAACATACTCCAAAAAAGGAAACATATACAATCTCAACCATCAAACATACACAAAAAAAAGAAAATACTTACGATCTCTAAATCATACATACAACATGCGGAGCATTTTTTGTAGCAGGAACTCATTTGCATATTAGGCCGCACACACACACACACACACACCGATGTAGCCAATCCTCCAAGAGCTTACAGGGCTCTTAGAACAGGGCCTACTGTAAGCTCCAGGAGAACTGGCTGCATCAGGGGGTGTGGCCTAATATGCAAAGGAGTTCCTGCTACAAGAAAGCCCTGTTAACATGTAACATAAATATGTAACTCAATCATCAATTTTCTAAAACCTACAAACATATACATCCTATATATCATATAATTACTTGTACTAATGTGAAACTTGCTTAAATGATCTTTGTACATTTCTTTATTCTAACATTCTCTTTTATCTTCATAGCTTCTTTAGTAATAATTTATTACATGCGTTACCTTCATTCTTCATTACCTATATCTTTAATTTATCCCTGATTTACATCAAGACATTGCCAATTTTTTTACTGTCTTCTAGCTTCTCAGAAAATCCTGCAGGTGTTATTTTTTTGGAAAACAAAAAGAGAATCTCGCAGTTTGTTCTGTCGCTTTAGAGAGCCAGTTTGGTTTAGTGGTGAAGTGTGCGGACTCTTATCTGGGAGAACCGGGTTTTCATTCCCAGCTCCTCCACTTGCAGCTGCTGGAATGGCCTTGGGTCAGCCATAGCTCTCTTAGGCGTTGTCCTTGAAAGGGCAGCTGCTGCAAAAGTTCTCTCAGCCCCACCTACCTCACAGGGTGTCAGTTGTGGGAGAGGAAGATAAAAGGAGATTGTGAGCCGCTCTGAGTCTCTGATTCAGAGAGAAGGGAGGGGTATAAATCTGCAGTCTTTCTTTCTTTCTTTCTTTCTTTCTTTCTTTCTTTCTTTCTTTCTTCTTTCTTTCTTTCTTTCTTTCTTTCTTTCTTTCTTTCTTTCTTTCTTTCTTTCTTTTTTCTCCCTTCCTTCCTTCCTTCCTTCCTTCCTTCCTTCCTTCCTTCCTTCCTTCCTTCCTTTCTACTTATATCCCGCCCTCTCCGCAAGCGGACTCAGGGCGGCTCACAACATCTTCTTCTTCTTCTTTAAATGAACTCTGTTGACTAACCAGGCAGTGGTTATCCAGTCCCAACCTCTTTGGGCACATTTGCACTTATAACACAGTGTAGTGGGCACAGCCATAAAATGGCTGCCACAGCTTGGCTTCAGTCACACCATGAAGAACCTTGTGTTGCAGTGACACCTGCTGCCAAAGCAATGTATTTGGTGTAGTGGTTAAGTGTGCGGACTCTTATCTGGGCGAACCGGGTTTGATCCCCCACTCCTTCACATGCAGCTGGTGTGACCTTGGTCAGTCATAACTCACTCGGAGCCATTTCTGTCACTCAGCCCCACCTGCCTCACAGGGTGTCTGTTGTGAGGAGGGGAAGGGAAAGGAGACGGCAAGCCGCTCTGAGACTGCTTCGGAGAGTGAAAGGTGGGGTATAAATCCAATCTCTTCTTCTTCTTTAAAAATATGCACAACCAATCAAATCTCCAGTGGCCAATCAAAACCTTGCTGGGCAAACGCCCTACCTGGCTCTGCCCACTTCCTAAAAACACTCGGTGAGGGCCAGGAAAGGCGTTAATGGGTCCCAAACTAGCGATCCTTCTCTAAGGAATATACAGAATTCCGCCCCCCACCCCAGCTGAATAGTCTGGTCAGCCTCTTCTGACCCACCTGAAGCCTCTTTGGTCAGCAGGGAAGAAGAGATTTTAAAAAACACAGATACATTTTAGCTTCATTGGATGTGGGTTTTTTGTCTGACAAAAGCCCCGAAGTTTCCTCCAGACTCCATTTTAGGCAAAATGGAGTTCCTCAGGGCTTTTTTTGAGCAACAACACGCAGGAGCACAGTTCCAGCTGGCTTGGTGTCAGGGGGTGTGGCATAATATGCAAACAAGTTCCTGCTGGTAAAAAAGCCCTGTGTGAAACAATGGCCCCATCAGGAGGTGTGGCATAATGTGTAAATGAGTTCCTGCTGGGCGTTTCCTACAAAAAAGCCCTTTGTGAAACAATGGTGATGTCAGGGGGTGTGGCCTAATGTGCAAATGAGTTCCTGCTGGGGATTTCCTACATTAAAAGCCCTAGGGGTGTGGCCTAATGTGCAAATGAATTCCTGCTGGGCTTTGCCTACAAAAAAGCCCTGCATGAAACAATGGTGATGTCAGGGGGTGTGGCCTAATGTGCAAATGAGTTCCTGCTGGGCGTTTCCTACAAAAAAGCCCTGTGTGAAACAATGGTGATGTCAGGGGGTGTGGCCTAATGTGCAAATGAGTTCCTGCTGGGCATTTCCTACAAAAAAGCCCTAGGGGTGTGGCCTAATGTGCAAATGAGTTCCTGCTGGGCTTTGCCTACAAAAAAGCCCTGCATGAAACAATGGTGATGTCAGGGGGTGTGGCCTAATGTGCAAATGAGTTCCAGCTGGGCTTTTCCTACAAAAAAGCCCCGTGTGAAACAATGGTGTTGTCAGGGGGTGTGGCCTATTATGCAAATGAGTAGTTGCTGG